>NW_017201259.1:0-6744 GCF_001704415.2 Capra hircus | reverse complement strand
TGTACGATCTGCTGTAATAGTCCGATCATCATAGCCTCGATCATATCCTCTGTCATAGTAATCTCGACGCGGTGAGCTGCCATAGGTAGGTCTCCCCATGTAAATTCCTGCTGTTGGAGTATGTGGTCTTTTCGTTATGGAGAAGTCAACTCTGATCCTACATCCATCAAGCTCCATTCCATTGGCACGCTCTTTTGCTTCCTTTGCATCATCTACATTTTCAAAGTATACAAAGGCAAATCCTCTTGAACGTCTAGACTGCTGGTCATATACAATAGATACATCAGCAATTGGGCCATATTTAGAGAACATTTCTCTTAGATCTCTTTCTGTAGTATACAAGCTCAATCCAAATACTCCAAGACAACAGTTAGGATCAGGATTTGCCCGATTCCCAACATGACGCCAGCGAGTAGACATGGGAGAATGACTGTGGCTATGCCGTCTTCGATAATCTCTGCTGTAAGATCTGCTACGAGATCTTCTATGGGACCGGGACCGAGATCGTGACCTTGTATAATGCCTCCGAGAACTTCTTCTGGATCTAGACCTAGATTCCGATCTGGACCTGGACTTTGATCTGGAACGCCTGGAATCTTCCTTGGAGCGAGACCTTGCAGGGGTATGACTTGCAGATTTCCCAGATCCATGAGCACTTCCGCTTCTGGAAGCAGAACGGATTCCCCTCGCCGTAGTTCTCCTCGCCGCTGTCGCTCATGACTTTCACTGCTGTCGCCGCTCGATGTGCTTCAATCGAAGCTGCCAACCTCTCGCACCTTCAGTGTAGAGGCTCCGCCGCAGCCTCACACCACACACCGGTGCCCCAGGCACTGAGAACCGAAACGCTCCGCGCCGCCTCCGCTCGGGCTCTCCACACAAGGTCTTAGGCCCCGGCATCGACGTGAGAGGAATCCTGAGAGGCCCCCTAGCAACTCCCATGGGCACTGGCCTTTTCTGAGGCCACAGGAGCGGGTCCCTGAGGTCCCCATGCTAAGACGAGAGCACCTGCTCCAACTCAAGATAATCCAGGAGGTTCTCCCTCCAGGCGAGATGAGGCCCATTTCCCCTGAGGCATCTCGAGGCTAATCACACCTAACCTCTGGAACTTCCAAAGGGTCTTTGACACCCCTGCGGCAAGTCAAGAAGATCACCGACATACCCGTCTCCACTCGAGATGAAGCACGAGGGTCCCACCCACATCCAGAGGAGCCCCGTTTCCGCCTCGTATCTAGAGAGGAGGGATCCTTTCCCTGCGTGGTCGGGAAAGAATTCCTGGCGTTCCCGTCGCATCTCAAGAGGAAGTGCTCTCCACAGGAAAGGCCAGAGGAACTCCAGGGTCGTGCCACCATTCCAAGAGTTCCCCAGATGTCTCAGTCCATTCCAGAGGAACCTGTTTTCCCTGCACTGCCATGACTTTCACGCCGAGGATCGTCTCACACCAAGGTGGCATGTGGGACAGCCCTGTGGGAAAGCCTCATGGGAAAGCCTAGAGGGAAAGCCACAGATCCCTTGATCCACGCGACGGGAAGCGTGACACTGCTGCTACCGCTCAGGAGGAAAGCGCACGTGCATGCCCCCACTCGAGACGAGGACTGACTCCCCTGGGGAGACTCCAGAAGTACCACAAGATCCATGTCAGCACTGGAGAGGAATCTTCAGGTTCCAGCCCCGACTTCACACAAGGTCTTAGGCCCCGGCATCGACAGGAGAGGAATCCTGAGAGGCCCCCTAGAAACTTGAATGGGGACTGGCCTTTCCTGAGGCCACCAGAGCTGGCCCCTGAGGTCCCCGTCGTAAGTCGAGAGCACCTGCCGCAACTCGAGAAAATCCAGGAGGTTCTCCCCTCCAGGCGAGATGAGGCCCATTTCCACTGAGGTGTCTCGAGGCTAATCACACCTAACCTCTGGAACTTCCAAAAGGTACTTTACACCCTTGCTGCAACTCAAGAAGTTCCCCGACATACCCGTCTCCACTCGAGAATAAGCAAGATGGTCCCCCCTACATCCACAGGAGGCGCGTTTCCGCCTCGTCGCTCGAGATGAGGGATCCTTTCCTTCCGGGACCAGCGTGAGGAATTCCGCCTATGGCAAAGGTCATGAGGAAGGAGGCTTGGCATGCGCAAAGGCGTGATCAAGCCTCAGGTAACCCCCTGTTCCCGAGCATCGAACCCCAAAACCAGAGTCTGTTTTATGCTCTCACCTACACTTCTGACTTTACGGGGCTCTCCCCCATAACTGTTTCTCTCGGAGAAGAAGTAAACGTGCAGCTTCAAGGCAATAAATATTCTTGGGCATGACAAGAGTGTTTCAGCTTGCCGACTCCTCTGAAGGTTATCTAGCCCACCTTTATAGGTTTGTCCGGCCACATGTGATTGTTTACAGCCTCCCAACCTGAGAGGCATGAGATGTTTTAGACTTACTAAAGGCAAATTATTTTGGGGAGTTAGAAATTATTAGTATAGTTGGTTAGGAATTATATTGGTGAAGGGTTCTTCATTTGTTGTGTCAAAAATTGCTGCTAATTCCCTGCTCTGGGTGGGACAAGGATATTTTAGGTCAAACCTCTCTGCTGACAGACCAGCTTGTGTGACAGGATTATCCATACTGCTGCCACTAGGCACAAGATTGTTTACTGCCTCTCAACTGTAAACAGCACAGAGAGTTTTGGAGTATTTTGAGAGTCTTAATTAGCATAGGACTTTTTCTTCTTGTTGAGTCAATGATTGCCACCAGGCCTCCATATCCTTAGGCACTTGGGAATATATTAATCAATGTATTTGGAATATAGCAAAGGAAATATAGCAGTTTTTGATGTTAGCAATACTAGACTTTTTGAGTTAATGGATTTTCACTTTTGTAATAGATCACTGTACTTTGTTATATATCACTGTGTCCTTTCTATGTAAGAATGTAACTTTATCATATCTTAAGACTAAATAGATCTTAAGGGGAGAATTGATGAAAGGATTTTCATTTGTTAGGCTGATGTTTGCTGATAAATCTCCATGTTCCCTACCCTTATAATGAATATAACTAGTATATAGGAGAAATAAGTATTAACCTTTAAGCATATAGGAGAAATAAGAATTCACCTTTAAGACTAATCATGTTAACCTTGGGTTAAATAAATTCCTTTCTTGATTGTAACTCACTACACCCTCACCCTATAGGAATGTAACTTTATTTGGAGGGTGGTGCCTGGTTTAAGAAAAAACACCCTTGGAAGAAATAAGTTTATTTGGTTATCAGAAAGAAAGGATCATAAAATGTCAGCAGGTCTCATTCATGGCCAGAAGATGATGTAAGATCCCTAAGACCTTTTTTTTATACATTTATGTGAAGCACCTGATTTTGATAAAGGTCAGGATGCCGACTCCTGCGTGACTCTGTATTCATCCCTATGTGTAACAAGAGGTATACAAGCAAAACCAAAAATAAAGAAATCAGATCAGTTTCCGGAAAGACTGATTCCCCCATGTCGCTTCTTTTTTGCTCCCGTTTTTCTGGCTGAATTCTCTACTGGAGGATGGATGCTATTCCACGTAATCCAAGTTATTCAGCCTCTTTTTCTCCAATAATCTTCCTACTACACAATCCATTTCTAATCTCTTTATATCTGGGATTAAATATGTATATTTCCAAAGACGACGACTACGTCCCCACCTTCGAATCACGCTGGATCCACCGGGGCTGGACCACGGGACTTTCCCTGCTTGGTCGGGAAAGTATTCCCGGCGTTCCCACCGCATCTCAAGAAGAGGCGCTCTCCACAGGAAAGGCGAGAGGAACTCCAGGGTCGTGCCACAATTCCAAGAGTCCCCCAGATGTCTCAGTCCATTCCAGAGGAACCTGTTTTCCCTGCACTGCCTTGATTTTCACGCCGAGGATCGACTGGCACCATGGTGGCACGTGGGACAGCGATGTGGGAAAGCCTCGGGAAAGCCTCGAGGGAAAGCCCCGTGAGAAATACCTCGAGGGAAAGACATAGATCTCTTGATCCACGCGACGGGCAGCGTGACACTGCTACTGCAGCTCAGGAGGTAAGCGTTCTTGCATGATCCCGCTGAGAAGAGGACTGACACCCCTGGGGAGACTCAAGAAGTACCCCAAGAACCATGTCACCACGGGAGAGGAATCCTCAGGTACCGGCCTCGACTTCACACAAGGTCTTAGGCCCCACCATCGACGGGAGAGGAATCCTGAGAGGCCCCGTAGCCACTCGGATGGGAACTGGCCTTTCCTGACGCCACCAGAGCGGGTCCCTGAGGTCCCAGCGTACGTTGAGAACACCTGCCACAATTCGAGAAAATCCAGGAGGTTCTCCCCTCCAGGCAAGATGAGGCCAATTTCCGCTGAGGCACTCGAGGCTAATCACACCTAAACTCTGGAAATTCCAAAGGTTCCTTCACAACCTTGCTGAAACTCAAGAAGTTCCCCGACATACCGTCTCCACTCCAGAGGAAGCACGAGGGTCCCGCCCACATCCAGAGGAGCCCCGTTTCTGCCTCGGACCTCGAGATGACGGATCCTTTCCCTGCTTGGTCGGGAAAGAATTCCCGGTTCCCGTCCCATCTCAAGAGGAGGCGCTCTCCACAGGAAAGGCGAGCGGAACTCCAGGGTCGTACCACCATTCCAAGAGTCCCCCAGATGTCACAGTCCATTCCAGAGGAACCTGTTTTCCCTGCACTGCCTCGACTTTCAAGCCGAGGATCGACTCACACCATGGTGGCAGGTGGGACAGCCCTGTGGGAAAGACTCTTGGGAAAGCCTTGAAGGAAAGACTTGAGTGAAAGCTACAGATCCCTTGACCACGCGTTAGGAAGCGTGACACTGCTGCTACAGCTCGGGAGGAAAGCGCACGTGCATGCCCACACTCGAGACGAGGACTGACTTCCCTGGGGAGACTCCAGAAGTACCCCAAGAACCATGTCAGCACTGGAGAGGAATCCTCAGGATCCGGCCTCGACTCCACACAAGGTCTTAGGCCCCGGCATCGACCCAAGAGGAATCCCGAGAGTCCCCCTGGCAACTTGCATGGGGACTGGCCTTTCCTGAGGCCACGAGACAGGTTCCCTGAGGTCCCCGTCGTAATTCGAGAGCACCTGCCGTAACTCGAGAAAATCCAGGAGGTTCTCCCCTACAGGCAAAATGAGGCCTATTTCCACTGACGCATCTAGAGGCTAAGCACACCTAACCTCTGGAACTTCCAATGGTTCCTTCACACACTTGCTGCAACTCAAGAGCTTTCCCGACATACCCGTCTACACTCAAAGGAAGCACGAGGGTCCCGCCCACATCCAGAGAAGCCCCGATCCCCCTCGAGGCTCCAAAGGAGAGATCTTTTAACTGCTTGCATTTCCCGAGTCAAAGACCTTGTGTTGAGTTGGGACCGGAAACTGAGGATTCCTCTCCAGTGCTGACGTGGATTTTTGGGTACTTCTGGACTCTCCCCAGGGGAGTCAGTCCTCGTCTCGAGTGGGGAAATGCACGTGGGCTTTCCTCCCTAACGGTGGCAGCAGTGTCATGCTACCCGAGGTGGATCAAGGGATGTGTGGCTTTCCCTGTAGGATTTCCATGAGGCTTTCCCACGAGGCTAACACACAGGGCTGTCCCACGTGCCACCGTGGTGTGAGTCGATCCTCAACGTGACAGTCAAGGCAGTGCAGGTAAAAGAGTTTCCTTTGGAATGGACTCAGTCCTCTGGGGGACTCTTGGAATGGTGGCACGACCCTGGAGTTCCTCTCGCCTTTCCTGTGGAGAGCGCTTCCTCTTGGATGCGACGGGAATGCCAGGAATTCTTTCCCGACCACGCAGGGAAAGGATCCCTCATCTCGAGCTACAAGGAGGAAAAGGGCCTTCTCTGGATGTGCAAGGGACGCTCGCGCTTCCTCTCGAGTGGACAAGGGTATGTCGGGGAACTTCTTGAGTTGCAGCAAGGGTGTGAAGGACCCTATGGAAGTTCCAAAGGTTAGATGTGATTAGCCTCGAGTCGCCTCAGCGGAAATGGCCTCATCTAGCCTGGAGGGGAGAATCTCCAGGATTTTCTCGAGTTGCGGTAGGTGCTCTCGATTTACGACGGGACCACAGGGACCCTATCTGGTGGCCTCAGGAAAGGCCACTCTCCGTGCGAGTTGCTTATTGGCCTCTCAGGATTCCTCTCCCTTCAATGCTGGGGCCTAAGACCTTTTGTGAAGTCGGGCCGTAAACTGAGAATTATTCTCCAGTGCTGACATGGATCTTGGGGTACTTCTGGAGTCTCCCCAGGGGAGTCAGTCCTCGTCTCGAGTGGGGCATGCACGTGCGCTTTCCTCCCGAGCTGTGGAAGCAGTGTCACGCTTCCCATCGCGTGGATCAAGGGATCTGTGGCTTTCCCTCGAGGCTTTCCCTCAAGGCTTTCCCACGAGGCTTTCCTACGAGGCTTTACCACAGGGCTGTCCCACGTGCCACTGTGGTTTGAGTCGATCTTCGGCGTGAAAGTCGAGGCAGTTTGGGGAAAACAGGTTCCTCTGAAATGGACTGAGACATCTGGGGGACTCTTGGAATGGTGGCCTGACCTGGAGTACCTCTCCCTTTCCTGTGGAGAGGCCTCCTCTTGAGATGCGACGGGAACCGGAATTCTTTCGACCAGTAGGGAAAGGATCCCTCATCTCGAGCAAAGGCGGAAAGGGCTCCTTGGATGTGGGCTCTCTCCTCTCGAGTCATGTATGTCGGGAACTTCTTGAGTTGCAGCAAGGTGTGAAGGACC
>NW_017201258.1:0-19213 GCF_001704415.2 Capra hircus | reverse complement strand
TTCCTCTCGAGTGGAGACGGGGTATGTTGGGATCTTATTGAGTTGCAGCAAGGGTTGAAGGACCCTTTGGAAGTTCCAGAGGTTAGGTGTGATTAGCCTGAGACACCTCAGCGGAAATGGTCCCTCATCTCGCCTGGAAGGGAGAACCTCCTGTTTTCTCAAGTTGCTGCTGGTGCTCTCGGACCACGAGGGGGACTCAGGACCCGCTCTGGCCTCAGGAAAGGCAGTCCCATCGAGTTGCTCGGGGAGACTCCCGGATTCCTCTCCCGTCGATGCTCCTAAGACCTTTTGGAGTCGGTGCCGTAAAGTGAGGATTCCTCTCCAGTGCTGACATGGATCTTGGGGTACTTCTGGAGTCTCCCCAGGGGAGTCAGTCCTCGTCTCGAGTGGGGGCATGCACGTGCGCTTTCCTCCCGAGCTGTAGCAGCAGTGTCACGCTTCCCCTTCGAGTGATCAAAGCATCTGTGGCTTTCCTCGAGGCTTTCCCACCAGGCTTTCCCACAGGGCTGTCCCACGTGCCACCGTGGTGTGAGTCGATCCTCGGCTTGAAAGTCGAGGCAGTGCAGGGAAAACAGGTTTCCCTGGAATGGACTGAGACATCTGGGGGACTCTGGGAATGGTGGCACGACCCTGGAGTTCCTCTCGCCTTTCCTGTGGACAGCGCCTCCTCTTGAGATGCGACGGGAACGCCGGGAATTCTTTCCCGACCACGCAGGAAAAGGATCCCTCCTCTCGAACTTGGAGGCGGAAACGGGCTCCTCTGGATGTGGCCGGGACTCTCGTGCTTCCTCTCGAGTGGAGACGGTATTTGGGGAACTTCTTGAGTTGCAGCAAGGGTGTGAAGGATCCTTTGGAATTCCAGAGGTTAGGTGTGTTTAGAGTCGAGACGCCTTAGCGGAAATGGGCCTCATCTCCCCTGGAGGGGAGAATCTCCTGGATTTTTTCGAGTTGTGGTACGTGCTCTCGCCTTACGACGGGGACCACTGGGACCCGCTCTGGTGGCCTCAGGAAAGGCCAGTCCCCATGCGAGTTGCTCGGGGGCCTCTCGGGATTCCTCTCCCCGATGCCAGGGCCTAAGACCTTGTGTTGAGTCGGTGCCTGCCGGGTCCAGCCCGGTGGATCCAGGGAATTCGAAGGGTGGACGGTTGGCGTTGGAAAGACTTGTTTGTTTATTAATGTAAGATTAGATTAAGAAACTATAGTGTAGTAAGAAGATTAAGTGGAGGAAGAGGGCTGAATAGCTTGGTTTACGCGGAAGGCCAATAAAATTCCAGACAAGGAATTTGCACCATCTACGTTGGGCCACCGGCGCCCGCTTGAATATCTAAGGGTGCCTCGCCTTAAGCTCCCTTTCGTGCGGGTCTTAACAGCCGGGGCAAGTAAGTAGACCTGGCGAGCCTCCGCGCCCCAGATGGAGATTCAGCCTGAAGTTAAAGTAAAGAGCAGAGAGAGGGAAGGGGAGAGAAGAGAAGAGAGAGAGACATGGGGGGAGCCAGAGTCCCAAGAAACCAGGCCGAGAGACTAGTTCGAGAAAACTGGCCCCCATCCTTTATTGTTCAGAAAGGGCCTTTTATACTTTTGATAAAACACGGAGATCAATGGGTAACACAAAATTATGTAGCGTTCGGCACCCAGATTCTTTCCGTATATCATTTTGTATACAAAAAGGTCTCAGGTGATTTACATTATCTTTTGGACAAGAGGCTTGTTAACACTTTTTGGCTCTCTTCCTTAATGAATGTTAATTTTGTTTCCCCTGAAGTGTTTTTTTTTTAATCTGCATCTCCTTAAAGCATTAAAGTTACATCTCTATAGAACAAAGGTGCAGTGGGATATAACAAAGAAGGTACTTAACTCAAAGATCTAATGTTGCTAATACCAGGTCTACTACTTGTTTTTCTATATAACCAACTATATCTAAAAATAAAGGATATGAAAAATTTGGCAGCAAGCATTGACCCAAAAATGAAACTTTAATCAGTCCTATTTCTAAAGATTTTGACTCCTCGGAAGCTCCTACATTCCTAGGATGTTTTAAGCTTCCTGTGCCTCCTGCGGTCAGGAGGCCTCAAACAATCACATGCGCAGCTGTAGGAGTCCTGCAGGCAGGCTAGAAAGCCATCGGAGGGGTTTTTGGATTGAAACACTCTTTCAAATGCAGAAGACTAAAGCCCTGAATTGACTTTTTCCAGAAAATGTCAGAAGAGTGGAAAAGCAGAGCACAAAAGCCGGCAGATTTTTGTTGGGGTACGTGCTTAGGAATTTGCAGAGGGGTTCCCTGAAGTCTGAGCACGCCTTTCGTATGTCAGCTTCCTTCCTCATGACCTTGTCACGGCGGGATTCCTCACACTGGCTCCCAGCATCTCACCCTTTTTTATTTTAAATAATTAATTATTTATGTTTAAAATCAGGTGCAGTTCGGTCGCGAGATTCCGAATGCTCTGCCGAAGAATCTAGACAATACAGGGAAGAATGATTACGAGGAGCAAGATTATAAAGGGTAGACAGAATAGTCTTTCCAGAAATGAAGTTAGAGAAAGTGTGGAAAAAGTCATTGGCTTCTCCTGCGGTGGTAAAATCTAATCGGGAGTGTTCCAAGGTCTGAATCTGGTTAGCAGTTTCCCTAAGTCTAAACTAATATCTGAGCTGTTCCAAAACACCTAAAACTTGATTTTTTAACATATTGGGCATTTACACTTGTTGAGTCAATGACCGCTGCCATAGTAACAATAACAGTTACTTGTAACACAGCAAGAACATAATTATCATATCAATAAGTTGTTACAGTTACAGGACATCTTTAAAACCACAAAAGAGCAGACATTACTTTGAGGAGTTAAACAAGATGGAAAACATCCATGGTTCACAAGTCGCTACATTAGGTACGTTAAGTTTTCTGGAATCATTGGTGAAAAGAAGAACATAAGGAGAGGATAGACAAGCCAAAATAGAGTAAATAGAGTCATTTTCTGGTTGGAGTTTGCGCTGCAGCAGCTGTTAGTCCCGCCGGGATCTTGATGTTTCTTTTGCCTCTTCTGCCGGTGGGAGCAGCGGCCTTCACCCCGCCCTCTGACACTCGGCGCTGTTACGGGGCTGCGAGTGCGGTGCACTGGGTTCCGTCAGTCAGGCTGGCCCCGCCCGCAGCTTTTGGTGCACGGCTGTTTCCCGCGGCGGTGGCGGCAGAGAAGTTCCCTTTTTCTTTTGTGGCGAATCAGTCTGTCCGGGATCCAAATTGACGAATCTGCACCCCTGTGGAAAAATATAAACACTTCCTCGACCCGCAGCAAATTCTGGGTCGGGATCTTTTTGTTATCTGGAGATCTTTTTTGCTTTACCAATGGCTTTTATTTTACTGTTCAAACGAATCAGCATTTAACTTATTACAAAGAGAACATGTTGTAAAATCTGATGGGAAAACTATACTTAATTTCTCCTTTTTTAATTTTTGAATTAACAAAGCACGGTGAGGGTAAATGATGCAAGATCTGATCACAAGAATTTCCTATAGCGAATCTGCCAATCATCAAACATTTGAAAAGCATCAAGTTGTTTTTTGTTATATGGAATTACAATTTTTGATGGCTCTTTACTAAACAATTTAATAAATCAGTATGCTTGAATTAATTCTTTTTAAATTAATATGGCAGTAATTTTTCTTAGGCAGAGGCCATTGTTCCACCAAGTTGGGATAAGATAAAACTATTTTTTGGGGGTCATTAGATGGAACCAATGGGCCTTCTTGTCACAAGCATCCTGTAGGTATAACATTTTGTGGCAAGAATAATTTAATCTCCTTTTTTGGCAATATTAATCTTAATTAACTGATCATTTAAAGCCTCATTCACTTTAACGAAAGCCAACTGTGTCACACTAGTCAACTTTTTCTTTAGAACTGGGGATTTAGGATTGTTTTTTTTCAGCAATCAAAACAAAGGCTTTAAATCTACAAAAGTCAGTTTTAAATGTGGGCCATATCCAATTAATATCAACTAATAATTTTTGGAAATCATTTAAAGTTAGTAAACAATCTCTCAGCAGCTTTAAAAGGACATTATCAGTTTTAAAAACTTTTGGCAGACCCAAATATAAGAAGCAAGAAAAAGCTTTTTTAATGATCTTTTTATAACCCAAATCTGGTCTATAGCCTTTTAGATGACAAGTAACCATTTAATCTTTGCTTGAATACTTCCAGCAACGGGGAGCTCACTATTCACCAAGGTTTTAAACTCTCTCTCACCTCTTACTCTATAGCATTTTTATCCTGCATACCACCTTTTCTAATCCCACCAACTCCTTTTCAGTAGTATATGTTGGCCAGGAGCTGCGCTAGTCTCTCAGCAATGTAAGAAACGTCTTGTCTATTGTCTAACAGCCATGACATTTTATATCTTTAAAAAATCTTTTAAAGGCCTAGAAGCTGCAATTTTTTGCACCCAAAAAGCTAGATCTAGATCCTCTGGGGCTTTTTTTGTCTGGTTTTTCTGTCTGGTAATAAGGTAAAAGCAAAAGCTGTGCTATTTTTTAATTTTAATTGCACAGTTTTAGCAGGTGGCGATATCAAAACTTCAATTTTTTTAGTATAATCAGAATTTACTACACAAGACACTACCGAAATTTTTTGAAAAGAAAGCAAGCTATGCCCCAGCACAAGTCTTACAATGTCCTCAGGCAGGGGACTAGCCACTGGAATCTGAGTCAGGAGCTATTATTATTAAGGTGGTGGAACTGAGGTCCAGGCCTGAGCTACCTGGGGTTGTTTGGTACGGCTTGTTATCTCTGTTTAGCAAGACATTTTGGCAAAAATGTTCTATTTGGCCTCAAGAGAAACATTTTGCATTTGTAAAGTCCTTTTTATTACGAATATTTTCTTTTTTTTTTCTGTTTTTCTTCCTTTTTCTTTTTTTTTTTTTTGTTGGGTGAGGCCCCTCCTGAGGGGATTTTATGCAAGGAGCAAGCTCTGTTTTAAAAAGCTCTTTTGCTCAAAAATATTGTCACTATCGTTTTCAAACTTAAGCAATGTTCTGGGAGGCTTTGGATATAAAGTGGGGAGTTCTTAAGCCCTGGGAGGCGCAAGCAGAGGTTGCAGTGGTCGCCTTAAATAAGACAACTTTTTTAAAGGTTTGGTTTGTGTAGAGGGGGAGGGGGCTCTCCAGGGCGCTCGGCCGCTGCGTCCTATAAGCACCCTCCTTCCTCGGGAGGAAGAGTACAGTCTCTCTCCTTTTGTTTGCCAATGGCAGAAAATATGATCTGCGTAATAGGTGGAGACCCACTACGATCCACTGCTATAGTCTCTCCCATAGGCTATCTAACTAACAGCCTCATGACGGGGGTCCAGAACATCTGTAATAATATTTTACAGAGCAAAAGCATTTACAGGCCCATGCAAAGTATAATTAGTTTTTAGCTGTTTTATTACCTTTATCCAAGTATCTAAATCTCTTTTCTGGAAACCAAGGACATTGGTCTCATAACACTAGCCTTTTAATCTTTAATTTGTCTTTTTTGTTTAACAGTTACAAAATTACTTGTATAAAGAGGTGTCATTGTTTTGAGTCATTGTTACCCGTGTCAGAAAAATTAAGAGTTATAGAAAAGTCTGCCCTGACAAAAAGGTTTTACCTTAGCCAAGGGGGGTTTTGTTTTAAACCCTAAGATAGCAGGTTTCTTTTCAACCTCTAGAGCACCAGGTTTCTCTTAAACCCTTGAACACTTCCCACTCGTCCTCACCCTGTCTATCCTACAGGGGGGTCCGCGGCACTCTGATGGGGTCCTAGCCGTCCCGAACACTCAACACTGGGGGAGTACCCGAAAGTACTCCGGGGGGAGTGATTAAGTCACTCCGGGGGAGCAACAGAGAGTGCTCCGGGGGGAGCAACGGAGAGGGCTCCGGGGGGAGCAGCAGAGAGTGCTCCGGGGGGAGCTTTTGCTCCGAGGAACCTATCTTCGAATAGCCTGTTCCGGGCGCCACTTGCCGGGGTCCTGGCCCGGTGGATCCAGGGAATTCGAAGGGTGGACGGCGTTGGCGTGGAAAGACTTGTTTGTTTATTAATGTAAGATTAGATTAAGAAACTATAGTGTAATAAGAAGATTAAGTGGAGGAAGAGGGCTGAATAGCTTGGTTTACGCGGAAGGCCAATAAAATTCCAGACAAGGAATTTGCACCATCTACGTTGGGCCACCGGCGCCCGCTTGAATATCTAAGGGTGCCTCGCCTTAAGCTCCCTTTCGTGCGGGTCTTAACAGCCGGGGCAAGTAAGTAGACCTGGCGAGCCTCCGCGCCCCAGATGGAGATTCAGCCTGAAGTTAAAGTAAAGAGCAGAGAGAGGGAAGGGGAGAGAAGAGGAGAGAGAGAGACATGGGGGGAGCCAGAGTCCCAAGAAACCAGGCCGAGAGACTAGTTCGAGAAACTGGTCCGATCCTTTATTGTTCAGAAGGCCTTTTATACTTTTGATAAAACATGGAGATCAACGGGTAACACAGAATTATGTAGCGTTCGCAGCCCAGACTCTTTCTATACATCATTTTGTATACAAAAGGTCTCAGGTGATTTACATTATCTTCTGGCCAAGAAGCTTGTTAACACTTTTTAGCTCTCTTCCTTAATGAATGTTGATTTTGTTTCCCCTGAAGTGTTTTTCTTTAATTTGCATCTCCTTAAAGCATTAAAGTTACATCTCTATAGAACAAAGGTGCAGTGGGATATAACAAAGAAGGTACTTAACTCAAAGATCTAATGTTGCTAATACCAGGTCTACTACTTGTTTATCTATATACCAACTATATCTAAAAATAAAGGATATGAAAATTTGGCAGCAAGCATTGACTCAACAAATGAAACTTTTAATCAGTCCTATTTTAAAGATTTTGACTCTTCGGAAGCCCCTACATTCCTAGGATGTTTTAAGCTTCCTGTGCCTCCTGCGGTCAGGAGGCCTCAAACAATCACACTCGCAGAGTCCTGCAGGCAGGCTAGAAAGCCATCGGAGGGGTTTTTAGATTGAAACACTCTTTCAAATGCAGAAGACTGAAACCCTGAATTGACTTTTTCCAGAAAATGTCAGAAGAGTGGAAAAGCAGAGCACAAAAGCCGGCGGATTTTTGTTGGGGTACATGCTTAGGAATTTCCAGAGGGGTCCCTGAAGTCTGAGCACGCCTTGCGTATGTCAGCTTCCTTCCTCATGACCTTGTCACGGCGGGATTCCTCACACTGGCTCCCGGCAGCTTTCCCACAGGGCTGTCCCACGTGCCACCGTGGTGTGAGTCGATCCTCGGCTTGAAAGTCGAGGCAGTGCAGGGAAAACAGGTTTCCCTGGAATGGACTGAGACATCTGGGGGACTCTGGGAATGTGGCACGACCCTGGAGTTCCTCTCGCCTTTCCTGTGGAGAGCGCCTCCACTTGAGATGCGACGGGAAAGCCGGGAATTCTTTCCCGACCACGCAGGGAAAGGATCCCTCCTCTCGAGCTAGGAGGCGGACACGGGGCTCCTCTGGATGTGGGCGGGACTCTCGTGCTTCCTCTCGAGTGGAGTCGGGTATATCAGGGAACTTCTTGAGTTGCAGCAAGGGTGTGAAGGACCCTTTGGAAGTTCCAGAGGTTAGGTGTGATTAGCCTTGAGACGCCTCAGTGGAAATGGGCCTCATCTCGCCTGGAGGGCAGAACCTCCTGGATTTTCTCGAGTTGCGGCAGGTGCTCTCGACTTACGATGGGAACATCAGGGACCAGCTGTGGTGGCGTCAGGAAAGGCCAGTCCCCATGCGAGTTGCTCAGGGGGCCTCTCGGGATTCCTCTCCCGTCGATGCTGGGGCCTAAGACCTTGTGTAGAGTCAGTGCCGGAACCTGAGGATTCCTCTCCAGTGCTGACATGGATCTTGGGGTACTTCTGGAGTCTCCCCAGGGGAGTCAGTCCTCGTCTCAAGTGGGGGCATGCACGTGCACTTTCCTTCCGAGCTGTAGCAGCAGTGTCGCACTTCCCTTCGCGTGGATCAAGGGATCTGTGGCTTTCCCTCGAGGCTTTCCCACGAGGCTTTCCCACAGGGCTGTCCCCACGTGCCACCGTGGTGTGAGTCGATCCTCGGCTTGAAAGTCGAGGCAGTGCAGGGAAAAGAGGTTTCCCTGGAATGGACTGAGACATCTGGGGGACTCTGGGAATGGTGACACGACCCTGGAGTTCCTCTCGCCTTTCCTGTGGAGTAGCGCCTCCTCTTGAGATGCGACGGGAACGCCGGGAATTCTTTCCCGACCACGCAGGGAAAGTATCCCTCCTCTCTAGCTAGGAGGCGGAAACGGGTCTCCTCTGGATGTGGGCGGGACTCTCGTGCTTCCTGTCGAGTGGAGACGGGCTTGTCGGGGAACTTCTTGAGTTGCAGCAAGGGTGTGAATTACCCTTTGGAAGTTCCAGAGTTTAGGTGTGATTAGCCTCGAGACCCCTCAGCGGAAATGGGCCTCATCTCGCCAGGAGAGCAGAACCTCCTGGATTTTCTCGAGTTGCAGCAGGTACTCTCGACTTACGACGGGGACATCAGGGACCCCCTCTTGTGGCCTCACGAAAGGCCAGTCCCCATGCGAGTTGCTCGGGGGCCTCTCAGGATTCCTCTCCCGTCGATGCCGGGGCCTAAGACCTTGTTTGGAGTCGGTGCCGGAACGTGAGGATTCCTCTCCAGGGCTGACGTGGATCTTGGGGTACTTCTGGACTCTCCTCAGGGTAGTCAGTCCTCGTCTCGAGTGGGGGCATGCACGTGCGCTTTCCTCCCGAGCTGTAGCAGCAGTGTCTCACTTCCCTTCGGGTTGATCAAAGCAACTGTGGCTTTCCCTCGAGGCTTTCCCACGAGGCTTTCCCTCGAGGCTTTCCAACGAGGCTTTCCCACAGGGCTGTCCCACGTGCCACCATGGTGTGAGTCGATCCTCGGCTTGAAAGTCGAGGCAGTGCAGGGAAAACAGGTTTCCCTGGAATGGACTGAGACATCTGGGGGACGCTGGGAATGGTGGCCCGACCCTGGATTTCCTCTCGCCTTTCCTGTGGAGATCGCCTCCTCTTTAGATGCGCCGGGAACACTGGGAACTCTTTCCCGATCACTGAGGGAAAGGATCCCTCCTCTCGAGCTAGGAGGCGGAAACGGGGCTCCTCTGGATGTGGGCGGGACTCTCGTGATTCCTCTCGAGTGGAGACGGGTATGTTGGGGATCTTATTGAGTTGCAGCAAGGGTGTGAAGGACCCTTTGGAAGTTCCAGAGGTTAGGTGTGATTAGCCTTGAGACACCTCAGCGGAAATGGTCCTCATGTCGCCTGGAAGGGAGAACCTCCTGGATTTTCTCAAGTTGCTGCTGGTGCTCTCGACCTACGACGGGGACCTCAGGGACCCGCTCTGGTGGCCTCAGGAAAGGACAGTCCCCATGCGAGTTGCTCGGGGAGACTCCCGGGATTCCTCTCCCGTCGATGCTGGGGCCTAAGACCTTTGTGGAGTCGGTGCCGTAAAGTGAGGGTTCCTCTCCAGTGCTGACATGGATCTTGGGTACTTCTGGAGTCTCCCCAGGGGAGTCAGTCCTCGTCTCGAGTGGGGGCATGCACGTGTACTTTCCTCCCGACCTGAAGCAGCAGTGTCACGCTTCCCTTCGCGTGGATCAAAGCATCTGTGGCTTTCCCTCGAGGCTTTCCCACCAGGCTTTCCCACAGGGCTGTCCCACGTGCCACCGTGGTGTGAGTCGATCCTCGGCTTGAAAGTCGAGGCAGTGCAGGGAAAACAGGTTTCCCTGGAATGGACTGAGACATCTGGGGGACTCTGGGAATGGTGGCACGACCCTGGAGTTCCTCTCGCCTTTCCTGTGGACAGCGCCTCCTCTTGAGATGCGACGGGAACGCCGGGAATTCTTTCCCGACCACGCAGGAAAAGGATCCCTCCTCTCGAACTTGGAGGCGGAAACGGGGCTCCTCTGGATGTGGCCGGGACTCTCGTGCTTCCTCTCGAGTGGAGCCGGGTATGTTGGGGAACTTCTTGAGTTGCAGCAAGGGTGTGAAGGATCCTTTGGAATTCCAGAGGTTAGGTGTGTTTAGAGTCGAGACGCCTTAGCGGAAATGGGCCTCATCTCCCCTGGAGGGGAGAATCTCCTGGATTTTTTCGAGTTGTGGTACGTGCTCTCGCCTTACGACGGGGACCACTGGGACCCGCTCTGGTGGCCTCAGGAAAGGCCAGTCCCCATGCGAGTTGCTCGGGGGCCTCTCGGGATTCCTCTCCCATCGATGCCAGGGCCTAAGACCTTGTGTTGAGTCGGTGCCTGCCGGGGTCCAGCCCCGGTGGATCCAGGGAATTCGAAGCGTGGACGGCGTTGGCGTGGAAAGACTTGTTTGTTTATTAATGTAAGATTAGATTAAGAAACTATAGTGTAGTAAGAAGATTAAATGGAGGAAGAGGGCTGAATAGCTTGGTTTACGCGGAGGACAATAAAATTCCAGACAAGGAATTTGCACCATCTACGTTGGGCCACCGGCGCCCGATTGAATATCTAAGGGTGCCTCGCCTTAAGCTCCCTTTCGTGCGGGTCTTAACAGCCGGGGCAAGTAAGTAGACCTGGCGAGCCTCCGCGCCCCAGATGGAGATTCAGCCTGAAGTTAAAGTAAAGAGCAGAGAGAGGGAAGGGGAGAGAAGAAGAGAGAGAGAGAGACATGGGGGGAGCCAGAGTCCCAAGAAACCAGGCCGAGAGACTAGTTCGAGAAACTGGCCCCCATCCTTTATTGTTCAGAAGGCCTTTTATACTTTTGATAAAACACGGAGATCAATGGGTAACACAAAATTATGTAGCGTTGGCAACCCAGATTCTTTCCGTATATCATTTTGTATACAAAAGGTCTCAGGTGATTTACATTATCTTTTGGACAAGAGGCTTGTTAACACTTTTTGGCTCTCTTCCTTAATGAATGTTAATTTTGTTTCCCCTGAAGTGTTTTTTTTTTTAATCTGCATCTCCTTAAAGCATTAAAGTTACATCTCTATAGAACAAAGGTGCAGTGGGATATAACAAAGAAAGTACTTAACTCAAAGATCTAATGTTGCTAATACCAGGTCTACTACTTGTTTTTCTATATACCAACTATATCTAAAAATAAAGGATATGAAAATTTGGCAGCAAGCATTGACCCAAAAAATGAAACCTTTAATCAGTCCTATTCTAAAGATTTTGACTCCTCGGAAGCTCCTACATTCCTAGGATGTTTTAAGCTTCCTGTGCCTCCTGCGGTCAGGAGGCCTCAAACAATCACATGCGCAGCTGTACGAGTCCTGCAGGCAGGCTAGACAGCCATCGGAGGGGTTTTTGGATTGAAACACTCTTTCAAATGCAGAAGACTAAAGCCCTGAATTGACTTTTTCCAGAAAATGTCAGAAGAGTGGAAAAGCAGAGCACAAAAGCCGGCAGATTTTTGTTGGGGTACGTGCTTAGGAATTTGCAGAGGGTTCCCTGAAGTCTGAGCACGCCTTTCGTATGTCTGCTTCCTTCCTCATGACCTTGTCACGGGCGGGATTCCTCACACTGGCTCCCAGCATCTCACCCTTTTTTATTTTAAATAATTAATTATTTATGTTTAAAATCAGGTGCAGTTCGGTCGCGAGATTCCGAATGCTCTGCCGAAGAATCTAGACAATACAGGGAAGAATGATTACGAGGAGCAAGATTATAAAGGGTAGACAGAATAGTCTTTCCAGAAATGAAGTTAGAGAAAGTGTGGAAAAAGTCATTGGCTTCTCCTGCGGTGGTAAAATCTAATCGGGAGTGTTCCAAGGTCTGAATCTGGTTATGCAGTTTCCCTAAGTCTAAACTAATATCTGAGCTGTTCCAAAACACCTAAAACTTGATTTTTTAACATATTGGGCATTTACACTTGTTGAGTCAATGACCGCTGCCATAGTAACAATAACAGTTACTGTAACACAGCAAGAACATAATTATCATATCAATAAGTTGTTACAGTTACAGGACATCTTTAAAACCACAAAAGAGCAGACATTACTTTGAGGAGTTAAACAAGATGAAAACATCCATGGTTCACAAGTCGCTACATTAGGTACGTTAAGTTTTCTGGAATCATTGGTGAAAAGAAGAACATAAGGAGAGGATAGACAAGCCAAAATAGAGTAAATAGAGTCATTTTCTGGTTGGAGTTTGCGCTGCAGCAGCTGTTAGTCCCGCCGGGATCTTGATGTTTCTTTTGCCTCTTCTGCCGGTGGGAGCAGCGGCCTTCACCCCGCCCTCTGACACTGGCGCTGTTACGGGGCTGCGAGTGCGGTGCACTGGGTTCCGTCAGTCAGGCTGGCCCCGCCCGCAGCTTTTGGTGCACGGCTGTTTCCCGCGGCGGTGGCGGCAGAGAAGTTCCCTTTTTCTTTTGTGGCGAATCAGTCTGTCCGGGATCCAAATTGACGAATCTGCACCCTGTGGAAAAAATATAAACACTTCCTCGACCCGCAGCAAATTCTGGGTCGGGATCTTTTTGTTATCTGGAGATCTTTTTGCTTTACCAATGGCTTTTTATTTTACTGTTCCAAACGAATCAGCATTTAACTTATTACAAAGAGAACATGTTGTAAAATCTGATGGGGGAAAACTATACTTAATTTCTCCTTTTTTAATTTTTGAATTAACAAAGCACGTGAGGGTAAATGATACAAGATCTGATCACAAGAATTTCCTATAGCAATCTGCCAATCATCAAACATTTGAAAAGCATCAAGTTGTTTTTTGTTATATGGAATTACAATTTTTGATGGCTCTTTACTGAACAATTTAATAAATCAGTATGCTTGAATTAATCTTTTAAATTAATATGGCAGTAATTTTTTCTTAGGCAGAGGCCATTGTTCCACCAAGTTGGGATAAGATAAAACTATTTTTTGGGGGGTCATTAGATGGAACCAATGGGCCTTCTTGTCACAAGCATCCTGTAGGTATACATTTTGTGGCAAGAATAATTTAATCTCCTTTTTTGGCAATATTAATCTTAATTAACTGATCATTTAAAGCCTCATTCACTTTAACGAAAGCCAACTGTGTCACACTAGTCAACTTTTTCTTAGAACTGGGATTAGGATTGTTTTTTTTCAGCAATCAAACAAAGGCTTTAAATCTACAAAAGTCAGTTTTAAATGTGGGCATATCCAATTAATATCACCTAATAATTTTTGGAAATCATTTAAAGTTAGTAAACAATCTCTCAGCAGCTTTAAAAGGACATTATCAGTTTTAAAACTTTTGGCAGACCCAAATATAAGAAGCAAGAAAAGCTTTTTTAATGATCTTTTTATAACCCAAATCTGGTCTATAGCCTTTTAGATGACAAGTAACCACTTAATCTTTGCTTGAATACTTCCAGCAACGGGGAGCTCACTATTCACCAAGGTTTTAAACTCTCTCTCACCTCTTACTCTATAGCATTTTTATCCTGCATACCACCTTTTCTAATCCCACCAACTCCTTTTCAGTAGTATATGTTGGCCAGGAGCTGCGCTAGTCTCTCAGCAATGTAAGAAACGTCTTGTCTATTGTCTAACAGCCATGACATTTTATATCTTTAAAAAATCTTTTAAAGGCCTAGAAGCTGCAATTTTTTGCACCCAAAAAGCTAGATCTAGATCCTCTGGGGCTTTTTTTGTCTGGTTTTTCTGTCTGGTAATAAGGTAAAAGCAAAAGCTGTGCTATTTTTTAATTTTAATTGCACAGTTTTAGCAGGTGGCGATATCAAAACTTCAATTTTTTTAGTATAATCAGAATTTACTACACAAGACACTACCGAAATTTTTTGAAAAGAAAGCAAGCTATGCCCCAGCACAAGTCTTACAATGTCCTCAGGCAGGGGACTAGCCACTGGAATCTGAGTCAGGAGCTATTATTATTAAGGTGGTGGAACTGAGGTCCAGGCCTGAGCTACCTGGGGTTGTTTGGTACGGCTTGTTATCTCTGTTTAGCAAGACATTTTGGCAAAAAATGTTCTATTTGGCCTCAAGAGAAACATTTTGCATTTGTAAAGTCCTTTTTATTACGAATATTTTTCTTTTTTTTTTTCTGTTTTTCTTCCTTTTTCTTTTTTTTTTTTTTTTTGTTGGGTGAGGCCCCTCCTGAGGGGATTTTATGCAAGGAGCAAGCTCTGTTTTAAAAGCTCTTTTGCTCAAAAATATTGTCACTATCGTTTTCAAACTTAAGCAATGTTCTGGGAGGCTTTGGATATAAAGTGGGGAGTTCTTAAGCCCTGGGGAGGCGCAAGCAGAGGTTGCAGTGGTCGCCTTAAATAAGACAACTTTTTTAAAGGTTTGGTTTGTGTAGAGGGGGAGGGGGCTCTCCAGGGCGCTCGGCCGCTGCGTCCTATAAGCACCCTCCTTCCTCGGGAGGAAGAGTACAGTCTCTCTCCTTTTGTTTGCCAATGGCAGAAAATATGATCTGCGTAATAGGTGGAGACCCACTACGATCCACTGCTATAGTCTCTCCCATAGGCTATCTAACTAACAGCCTCATGACGGGGGTCCAGAACATTTGTAATAATATTTTACAGAGCAAAAGCATTTACAGGCCCATGCAAAGTATAATTAGTTTTTAGCTGTTTTATTACCTTTATCCAAGTATCTAAATCTCTTTTCTGGAAACCAAGGACATTGGTCTCGTAACACGAGCCTTTTAATCTTTAATTTGTCTTTTTTGTTTAACAGTTACAAAATTACTTGTATAAAGAGGTGTCATTGTTTTGAGTCATTGTTACCCGTGTCAGAAAATTAAGAGTTATAGAAAAGTCTGCCTTGACAAAAAGGTTTTACCTTAGCCAAGGGGGGTTTTGTTTTAAACCCTAAGATAGCAGGTTTCTTTTCAACCTCTAGAGCACCAGGTTTCTCTTAAACCCTTGAACACTTCCCACTCGTCCTCACCCTGTCTGTCCTACAGGGGGGTCCGCGGCACCCTGAGTGGGGTCCTAGCCTTCCCGAACACTCAACACTGGGGGAGTACCCGAAAGTACTCCGGGGGGAGCGATTAAGTCACTCCGGGGGGAGCAACAGAGAGTGCTCCGGGGGGAGCAACAGAGAGTGCTCCGGGGGAGCTTTTGCTCCGAGGAACCTACCTTCGAATAGCCTGTTCCGGACACAACTTGCCGGGGTCCAGCCCCGGTGGATCCAGGGAATTCGAAGGGTGGACAGCGTTGGAGTGGAAAGACTTGTTTGTTTATTAATGTAAGATTAGATTAAGAAACTATAGTGTAGTAAGAAGATTAAGTGGAGGAAGAGGGCTGAATAGCTTGATTTACGCGGAAGGCCAATAAAATTCCAGACAAGGAATTTGCACCATCTACGTTGGGCCACCGGCGCCCGATTGAATATCTAAGGGTGCCTCGCCTTAAGCTCCCTTTCGTGCGGGTCTTAACAGCCGGGGCAAGTAAGTAGACCTGGCGAGCCTCCGCGCCCCAGATGGAGATTCAGCCTGAAGTTAAAGTAAAGAGCAGAGAGAGGGAAGGGGAGAGAAGAAGAGAGAGAGAGAGACATGGGGGGAGCCAGAGTCCCAAGAAACCAGGCCAAGAGACTAGTTCGAGAAACTGGCCCCCATCCTTTATTGTTCAGAAGGCCTTTTATACTTTTGATAAAACACGGAGATCAATGGGTAACACAAAATTATGTAGCGTTCGCAACCCAGATTCTTTCTGTATATCATTTTGTATACAAAAGGTCTCAGGTGATTTACATTATCTTTTGGCCAAGACGCTTGTTAACACTTTTTGGCTCTTTTCCTTAATGAATGTTAATTTTGTTTCCCCTGAAGTGTTTTTTTTTTTAATCTGCATCTCCTTAAAGCATTTAAGTTACATCTCTATAGAACAAAGGTGCAGTGGGATATAACAAAGAAGGTACTTAACTCAAAGATCTAATGTTGCTAATAGCAGGTCTACTACTTGTTTTTCTATATACCAACTATATCTAAAATAAAGGATATGAAAATTTGGCAGCAAGCATTGACCCAAAAAATGAAACCTTTAATCAGTCCTATTCTAAAGATTTTGACTCCTCGGAAGCTCCTACATTCCTAGGATGTTTTAAAGCTTCCTGTGCCTCCTGCGGTCAGGAGGCCTCAAACAATCACATGCGCAGCTGTACGAGTCCTGCAGGCAGGCTAGACAGCCATCGGAGGGGTTTTTGGATTGAAACACACTTTCAAATGCAGAAGACTAAAAGCCCTGAATTGACTTTTTCCAGAAAATGTCAGAAGAGTGGAAAAGCAGAGCACAAAAGCCGGCAGATTTTTGTTGGGGTACGTGCTTAGGAATTTGCAGAGGGGTCCCTGAAGTCTGAGCACAGCCTTTCGTATGTCAGCTTCCTTCCTCATGACCTTGTCACGGGCGGGAATCCTCACACTGGCTCCCAGCAGGTGCCGGAACCTGAGGATTCCTCTCCAGTGCTGACATGGATCTTGGGGTACTTCTGGAGTCTCCCCAGGGGAGTCAGTCCTCGTCTCGAGTTGGGGCATGAACGTGCGGCTTTCCTCTCGAGCTGTAGCAGCAGAGTCACGATTCCCTTCGCATGGATCAAGAGATCTGTGGCTTTACCTCGAGGCTTTCCCACGAGGCTTTCCCACGAGGCTTTCCCACAGGGCTGTCCCACGTGCCACCGTGGTGTGAGTGGATCCTCGCTTGAAGGTCGAGGCAGTGCAGGGAAAACAGGTTTCCCTGGCATGGACTGAGACATCTGGGGGACTCTGGGAATGGTGGCACGACCCTGGAGTTCCTCTCGCCTTTACTGTGGCAGAGCGCCTCCTCTTGAGATGCGACGGGAACGCCGGGAATTCTTTCCCGACCACGCAGGGAAAGGATCCCTCCTCTCGAGCTATGAGGCGGAAACGGGGCTCCTCTGGATGTGGGCAGGGACTCTCGTGCTTCCTCTCGAGTGGAGACGGGTATGTCGGGGAACTTCTTGAGTTGCAGCAAGGGTGTGAAGGACCCTTTGGAAAGTTCCAGAGGTTAGGTGTGATTAGCTTCGAGACGCCTCAGCGGAAATGGGCCTCATCTCGCCTGGAGGGGAGAACCTCCTGGATTTTCTCGAGTTGCGGCAGGTGCTCTCGACTTACTGACGGGGACCTCAGGGACCCGCTCTGGTGGCCTCAGGAAAGGCCAGTCCCATGCGAGTTGCTCCGGGGCGCTTTCGGGATTCCTCTCCCGTCGATGCCGGGGCCTAAGACCGTTGTGTGGAGTCTGTGCCGGAATCTGAGGATTCCTCTCCAGTGCTGACATGGATCTTGGGGTACTTTCTGGAGTCTCCCCAGGGGAGTCAGTCCTCGTCTCGAGTGGGGGCATGCACGTGCGCTTTCCTCCGAGCTGTAGCAGCAGTGTCACGCTTCCCTTTCGCGTGGATCAAGGGATCTGTGGCTTTTCCCTCAAGACTTTCCCACGAGGCTTTCCCACGAGGCTTTCCCACAGGGCTGTCCCACGTGCCACCGTGGTGTGAGTGGATCCTCGGCTTGAAAGTCGAGGCAGTGCAGGGAAAACAGGTTTCCCTGGAATGGACTGAGACATCTGGTGGACTCTGGGAATGGTGGCACGACCCTGGAGTTCCTCTTGCCTTTCCTGTGGAGAGCGCCTCCTCTTGAGATGCGACGGGAACGCCGGGAATTCTTTCCCGACCACGCAGGGAAAGGATTCCCTCCTCTCGAGCTATGAGGCGGAAACGGGGCTCCTCTGGATGTGGGCGGGACTCTCGTGCTTCCTCTCCGAGTGGAGACGGGTATGTTGGGGAACTTCTTGAGTTGCAGCAAGGGTGTGAATGGACCCTTTGGAAGTGTCAAGAGTTAGGTGTGATTAGCCTCGGAGACTGCCTCAGGCGGAAATGGGCCTCATCTCGCCTGGAGAGGGAGAACCTCCTGGATTTTCTCGAGTTTGCGGCAGGTGCTCTCGACTTACGACGGGGACCTCAGGGACCCGCTCTGGTGGCCTCAGGAAAGGCCAGTCCCCATGCGAGTTGCTCGGGGGCCTCTCGGGATTCCTCTCCCGTCGATGCCGGGGCCTAAGACCTTGTGTGGAGTCAGTGCCGGAACCTGAGGATTCCTCTCCAGTGCTGACATGGATCTTGGGGTACTTCTGGAGTCTCCCCAGGGGAGTCAGTCGTCGTCTCGAGTGGGGGCATGCACGTGCGCTTTCCTCCCGAGCTGATAGCAGCAGTGTCACGCTTCCCTTCGCGTGGATCAAGGGATCTGTGGCTTTCCCTCGAGGCTTTCCCACGAGGCTTTCCCCGGACCCACGAGGCTTTCCCACAGGCTGTCGTGCCAACCATGGTGTGAGTCGGATCCTCGGCTTGAAAGTCGAGGCAGTGCAGGGAAAACAGGTTTTCCCTGGAATGGACTGAGACATCTGGGGGACTCTGGGAATGGTGGCATCGACCCTGGAGTTCCTCTCGCCTTTCCTGTGGAGAAGCGCCTCCTCTTGAGATGCGCACGGGAACGCCGGAATTCTTTTCCCGACCGCAGGGAAAGGATCCCTCCTCTCGAGCTAGGAGGCGGAACGGGGCTCCTCTGGATGTGGGCGGGACTCTCGTGCTTCCTCTCGAGTGGAGACGGGTATGTCGGGAACTTCTTGAGTTGCAGCAAAGGGTGTGAAAGGACCCTTTGGAAGTTTCCAGAGGTTAGGTGTGATTAGCCTCGAGACCACTCAGGCGGAAATGGGCCTCATCTCGCCTGGAAGGTAGAACCTCCCTGGATTTTCTCAGAGTTGCGGCAGGTGCTCTCGACTTACGACGGGGACCTCAGGGACCCGCTCTGGTGGCCTCAGGAAAGGCCAGTCCCCATGCGAGTTGCTCGGGGCTCCCGGATTCCTCTCCCGTCGATGCTGGGGCCTAAGACCTTGTGTGGAGTCGGTGCCGGAAAGTGAGGATTCCTCTCCAGTGCTGACATGGATCTTGGGGTACTTCTGGAGTCTCCCCAGGGGAGTCAGTCCTCGTCTCGAGTGGGGGCATGCACGTGCGCTTTCCTCCGACCTGTAGCAGCAGTGTCACGCTTCCCTTCGCGTGGATCAAGGATCTGTGGCTTTCCCTCGAGGCTTTCCCACGAGGCTTTCCCACAGGGCTGTCCCACGTGCCACCGTGGTGTGAGTCGATCCTCGGCTTGAAAGTCGAGGCAGTGCAGGGAAAACAGGTTTCCCTGGAATGGACTGAGACATCTGGGGGACTCTGGAATGGTGGCACGACCCTGGAGTTCTCTCGCCTTTCCTGTGGA
>NW_017201257.1:0-6744 GCF_001704415.2 Capra hircus | reverse complement strand
CCCACAGGGCTGTCCCCCGTGCCACCGTGGTGTGAGGCGATCCTCGGCATGAAAGTTTAGGCACTCTGTAAAAACAAGATCCTCTGGAATGGACTGAGACATCTGGGGACGCTTGAAATGGTGGCACGACCATGGAGTTCCTCTCTCCCTTCCTGTGGAGAGCGCCTCCACCTGAGATGCGACGGAATGCCGGAAGTTCTTTCCCGACCAAGCAGGAAAGGATCCCTCATCTCTAGCTAGGAGGATGAAACGGGGCTACTCTGGATGTGGCAGGACCCTCGTGTTTCCTCTCGAGTGGAGATGGGAATGTCGGGGAACTTCTTGAGTTGCAGCAAGGGTGTGAAGGACCCTTTGAAGTTCCAGAGATTAGATGTAATTAGCCTCGAGACACCTCATTGGAAATGGGCCTCATCTCGCCTGGAGGGAGAACCTCCTGGATTTTCTCGAGTTGCGGCAGGTGCTCCCGACTTACGACGGGGACGTCAGGGACCCGCTCTGGTGGCTTCATCAAAGGCCAGTCCCCATGCCAGATGCTGGGGGGCTTCTCTTGATAACTCTCCTGTGATGCCCGGGCCGAACAACTGTGTGGTTCGGGGCCGGAACCTGAGGTTTCCTCTGCAGTGCTGACATGGATATTGGGCTCTTCTGGAGTCTCCCCTGGAGAGTCAATCCTCCTCTCAAGTGAGGGCACGCACGTGTGCTTTCCTCCCGAGCTGTAGCAGCAGGGTCACGCTTCCCGTCGTGTGGATCAAGGGATCTGTGGCTTTCCCTGGAGGCTTTCCCACGAGGCTTTCTCACAGGGCTTTCCCTCGTGCCACCGTGGTGTGAGTTGATCCTCAGCGTGAAAGTCGAGGCAGTGCAGGGAAAACAGGTTCCTCTGGATTGGACTGATGCTGGGAGCCAGTATGAGGACTCCCGTCCGTGATAACGTCATGAGGAAGAAAACTGACATAGGCATGGTGTGTTCAGACTTCAGGGACCCCTCTGGAAGTTCCTACGCACATACCCCAACAAAAATCTGCCGGCTTTTTTGCTCTGCTTTTCCACTCTTCTGACATTTTCTGGGAAAAAGTCAATTCAGGCTTTAGTCTTCAGCATTTGAAAGAGTGTTTCAATCCAAAAAAACCCCTCTGAATGCTTTCTAGCCTGCCTGCAGGACTCGTACAGCTGGGCATGTGATTGTTTGAGGCCTCCTTTCCCCAGGAGGCACAGGAAGCTTAAAGCATCCTAGGAATGTAGGGGCATCCGAGGAGTCAAAATCTTTATAATAGGACTGATTAAAAGTTTCATTTTTTGGGTCAATGCTTGCTGCTAAATTTTCATATCCTTTATTTTTAGATAGAGTTGGTATATTAAAAAAACAAGTAGTAGACCTGGTATTAGGAACATTAGATCTTTGAGTTAAGTACCTTCTTTGTTATAACCCACTGCACCTTTGTTTTATAGAGATGTAACTTTAATGCTTTAAGGAAATGCAGATTAAAGAAAAACACTTCAGAGGAAACAAAATTAACATTCATTAAGGAAGAGAGCCAAAAAGTGTTTAACAAGCCTCTTGGCCAGAAGATAATGTAAATCACCAGAGACCTTTTGTATACAAAATGATGTACAGAAAGAGTCTGGGGTGCAAACGCTACATAATTTTGTGTTACCCATTGAACTCCATGTTTTATCAAAAGTATAAAAGGCTTTATGAACAATAAAGGATGGGCCAGTTTCTCGGACCAGTTTCTCGAACTAGTCTCTCGGCCTGGTTTCTTGAGACTCAGGCTCCCCCCGTGTCTTTTCTCTCTTTCTTCTTCTCTCCCTTTCCTTCTCTCTGCTTTTTACTTTAACTTCAGGCTGAATCTCCACCAGGGCGCGGAGGCTCGCCAGGTCTACTTACTTGCCTGGCTGTTAAGACCTGCACGAAAGGGAGCTTAAGGTGAGGCACCCTTAGATATTCAAGCAGGGGCTGGTGGCCCAACGTAGATGGTGAAAATTCTTTGTCTGGAATTTTATTGGCCTTCCACGTAAACCAAGATATTCAGCCCTTTTCCTCCAGTTAATCTTCTTACTACACTATAATTTCTTAATCTAATCTTACATTAATAAATAAAAAAGACTTTCCACGACAACGCCGTCCATCCGTCGAATTCCCTGGATCCAGCGGGGCTGGACCCCGGCAGACTGAGATATCTGGGGGACTCTTGGAATGGTGGCATGACCCTGGAGTTCCTCCGCCTTTCCTGTGGAGAGCGCCTCCTCATGAGATGCGACGGGAACACCGGGAATTCTTTCCCGAACATGCAGGGAAAGGATACCTGACCTCGAGGTATGAGGCGGAAACGGGGCTCCTCTGGATGTGGGGCGGATTCTCGTGCTTCCTCTCGAGTGGAGTCAGGTATGTCGGGGAACTTCTTGAGTTGCAGCAAGGGTGTGAAGGACCCTTTGGAAGTTCCAGATGTTAGGTATGGTTAGCCTCGAGACGCCTCAGAGGAAAAGGCCTCATCTCGCCTGGAGGGGAGAACCTCCTGGATTTTCTCGAGTTGCGGCAGGTGCTCTTGACTTACTACGGGGACCTCAGGGAACCGCTCTGGTGGCCTCAGGAAAGGCCAGTCCCCATGCGAGTTGCTCTGGGGCCTCTCGGGATTCCTCTCCCGTCGATGCCGGGGCCTAAGACCCTGTGTGGAGTCGGTGCCGGAACCTGAGGTTTCCTCTCCAGTGCTGACATGGATCTTGGGGTACTTCTGAAGTCTCCCCAGGGGAGTTAGTCGTCGTCTTGTGTGGGGCATGAACGTGCGCTTTCCTCCCGAGCTGTAGCAGCAGTGCAACGCTTCCCTTCGCGTGGATCAAGGGATCTGTGGCTTTCCCTCGAGGCTTTCCCACGAGGCTTTTCCACAGTGCTGTCCCATGTGCCATCGTGGTGTGAGTCGATCCTCGGCTAGAAATTCGAGGCAGTGCAGGGAAATCAGGTTTCCCTGAAATGGACTAAGACATCTGGGGGACTCTGGGAATGGTGGCACGACCCTGGAGTTCCTCTCGCCTTTCCTGTGGAGAGCACCTCCTCTTGAGATGCGACAGGAACGCCCGGAATTCTTTCCCGACCACGCAGGGAAAGGATCCCTCCTCTCGAGCTAGGAGGCGGAAACGGGGCTCCTCTGGATGTGGGCGGTCTCTGGTGCTTCCTCTCGAGTGGAGACGGGTATGTCGGGGAACTTCTTGAGTTGCAGCAAGGGTGTGAAGGGTCCTTTGGAAGTTCCAAAGGTTAGGTGTGATTAGCCTCGAGACGCCTCAGCGGAAATGGGCCTCATCTCGCCTGGAGGGGAGAACCTCCTGGATGTTCTCAAGTTGCGGCAGGTGCTCTCGACTTACGACGGGGACCTCAGGGACCCGCTCTGGTGGCCTCAGGAAAGGCCAGTCCCCAAGCGAGTTGCTCGGGGGCCTCTCGGGATTCTTCTCCCGTCGATGCCGGGGCCTAAAACCTTGTGTGGAGACGGTGCCGGAAACTGAGGATTCCTCTCCAGTGCTGACATGGATCTTGGGGTATTTCTGGAGTCTCCCCAGGGGAGTCAGTCCTCGTCTCGAGTGGGGGGCATGCACGTGCGCTTTCCTCCCGAGCTGTAGCAGCAGTGTCACGCTTCCCTTCGCCTGGATCAAGGGATCTGTGCCTTTCCCTTGAGGCTCTCCCACGAGGCTTTCCCAGAAGGCTTTCTCACAGGGCTGTCCCACGTGCCACCGTGGTGTGAGTCGATCCTCGGCTTGAAAGTCGCGGCAATCGAGGGAAAACAGATTTCCCTGGAATGGACTTAGACATCTGCGGACTCTGGAATGGTGGCAAGACCCGGGAGTTCCTCTCGCCTTCCAGTGGAGAGCGCCTCCTCTTGAGATGCGACGGGAATGCCGGGAATTCTTTCCCGACCACGCAGGGAAAGGATCCCTCCTCTCGAGCTAGGAGGCGGAAACGGGGCTCCTCTGGATGTGGGCGGGCTCTCGTGCTTACTCTGGAGTAGAGACGGAATGTCGGGAACTTCTTGAGTTGCAGCAAGGGTGTGAAGGACCCTTTGGAAGTTCCAGAGGTTAGGTGTGATTAGCCTCGAGACGCCTCAGCGGAAATGGGCCTCATCTCGCCTGGAGGGGACAACCTCCTGGATTGTTTCTAGTTGCGGCAGGTCCTCTCGTCTTACGACGGAGACCTCAGGGGACCCGCTCTGGTGGCCTCAGGAAAGGCCAGTCCCCATGCGAGTTGCTCGGGGCCTCTCGGGATTTCTCTGCCGTCCATGCCGGGGCTTAAGACCTTGTGTGGAGTCGGAGCCGGAACGTGAGGATTACTCTCCAGTGCTGACATGGATCTTGGGGGTACCTCCGGAGTCTCCCCAGGGGAGTCAGTCCTCGTCTCAAGTAGGGGCATGCACGTGTGCTTTCCTCCCGAATTGCAGCAGCAGTGTCACGCTTCCCTTCCGAGGATCAAGGGATCAGTGGCTTTCCCTCGGGGCTTTCCCATGAGGCTTTCACACGAGGCTTTCCCACAGGCTGTCCCACGTGCCACCGTGGTGTGAGTCGATCCTCGGCTTGAAAGTTGAGGCAGTGCAGGGAAACAGGTTTCCCTGGAATGGACTGAGATATCTGGGGCACTCTGGGAATGGTGGCACCACCCTGGAGTTCCTCTCGCCTTTCCGAGAGCGCCTCTTTTTGAGATGCGACGGGAACGCGGGAATTCTTTCCCGACCACGCAGGGAACGGATCCCTGCTCTCGAGCTAGGAGGTGGAAACGGGCTCCTCTGGATGTGGGCGGGACTCTCGTGCTTCCTCTCGAGTGGAGATGGGTTTATCTGGGAACTTCTTAAGTTGCAGCAGGGGTGTGAAGGACCCTTTGGAAGTTTCAGAGGTTATGTGTGATTAGCCTTGAGACGCCTCAGCGGAAATGGGCCTCATCACGCCTGGAGGTGAGAACCTCCTGGATTTTCTCGAGTTGCGGCAGGTGCTCTCAACTTACAAAGGGCACAATAGGGACCGCTCTGTTGGCCTTAGGAAAGGCCAGTCCCCATGCGAGTTGCTCGGGGGCCTCTCGGGATTCCTCTCCCGACGATGCCGGGGCCTAAGACCTTGTGTGGAGTCGGTGCTGGAACCTGAGGATTCCTCTCCAGTGCTGACATGGATCTTGGGGTACTTCTGGAGTCTCCCCAGGGGAGTCAGTCCTGGTCTCGAGTTTGGGTATGCACGTGCGCTTTCCTCCCGAGCTCTAGCAGCATTGTCACGCTTCCCTTCGCGTGGAACAAGGGATCAGTGGCTTTCCCTCGAGGGTTTACCACGACGCTTTCCACGAGGCTTTCCCACAGGGCTTTCCCTCGTGCAACCGTGGTGTGAGTCGATCCTCGGCTTGAAAGTGGAGCAGTGCCAGGAAAACAGTTTTCCCTGGAATGGACTGAGACATCTTGGGGACTCTGGGAATGGTGGCACGACCCTGGAGTTCCTCTCGCCTTTCCTGTGGAGAGCGCCTCCTCTTGAGATGCGCCAGGAACGCCAGGAATTCTTTCCTGTCTACGCAGGGAAAGGATCCCTCCTCTCGAGCTAGGAGGCGGAAACGGGGCTCCTCTGGATGTGGGCGGGTCTCTGGGTGCTTCCTCTCGTGTGGAGACGGGTATGTCGGTGAACTTCTTGAGTTGCAGCAAGGGTGTGATGGACCCTTTGGAAGTTCCAGAGGTTAGGTGTGATTAGACTCGAGACGCCTCAGCGGAAATGGGCCTCATCTCGCCTGCAGGGGAGAACCTCCTGGATTTCTCGAGTTTCAGCAGGTGCTCTCCAGTTACGACCGGGACTTATGTAACCCGCTCTGGTCCACTCAGGAAATGCCAGTCGACTTGCGAGTTGCTAAGGGGCCTCTCGGGATTCCTCTCCGGTCGATGACGGGGCCTAAGACCTTGTTTGGAGTCGGTGCCCGAACCTGAGGTTTCCTCTCCAGTGCTAACATGGATCTTGGGGTACTACTGGAGTCTCCACAGGGGAGTCATCTTCGTCTCCAATGGGGCATGCGCGTGCGCTTTTCTCCCGAGCATTAGGAGCAGAGTCAATTTTCCCGTTGGGTTGATCAAGGGGTTTCTTGTTTTCCCTCGAGGCTTTCCCACGAGGCTTTCCCACAGGGCTGTCCCACGTGCCACCATCGTGTGTGTCGGTCCTCCGCGTGAACGTCGAGGCAGTGCAGGGTAAACAAGTTCCTCTGGAAAGGACTGAGACATCTGGGGGACTCTTGGAATGGTGGAACGACCCTGAGTTTCCTCTCACCTTTCTTGTGAGCGTGCCTCCTCTTGAGATGCGACAGGTACGACAGGAATTCTTTCCCGGCCAATCAGGGAAAGGATCCCTCACATTGAGCTAGGAGGGGAATTGGGGCTCCTCTGGATGTGGGTGGTACCCTGGTGATTCCTATGTAGTGGCGACGGGTCTCTCGTGGAACTTCTTGAGTTGCAGCTATGGGTGTGAAGGACCCTTTGGAAGTTCCAGAGGTTAGGTGTGATTAGCCTCGAGACGTCTCAGTGGAAATGGGCTTCATCTCGCCTGAAGGGAGAATCTCCTTCATTTTCTCGAGTTGTGGCAGGTGCTCTCGACTTACGACGGGGACCTCAGGGACCCGTTCTGTTGGCCTTAGGAAAGACCAGTTCCCATGTGAGTTGCTAGAGGGCCTCTCGGGATTCCTCACCGGTAGATGCGGGGCCCAAGACCTTGTGTGGAGTGGGGCCCAGAACCTGAGTATTCCTCTCCAGTGCT
>NW_017201256.1:0-6745 GCF_001704415.2 Capra hircus | reverse complement strand
CACCCTGGGAGTTCCTCTCGCCTTTCCTGTGGAGAGCGCTCCTCTTGAGATGCGACGGGAACGCCGGGAATTCTTTCTGACCACGGCAGAGAAAGTATCCCTCCTCTCGAGCTAGCAGGCGGAAACGGGGCCACACTGGATATGGCGGGACTCTCGGATTCCTATTGAGTGGGGACGGGTATGTCGGGGAACTTCTTGAGTTGCAGCAAGGGTGTGAAGGACCTTTGATTTCCAGAGGTTATGTGTGATTAGCCTCGACACGCCTCAGCAGAAATGGCCTCATCGCGCCTGCAGGGAGGACCTCCTGGATTTTCTCGAGTTGCGGCTGGTGCTCTCGACTTACGACGGGGACCTCAGGGATCCGCTCTGGTGGCCTCAGGAAAGGCCAGTCCCCATGCGAGTTGCTCGGGGGCCTCTCGGGATTCCTCTCCGTCGATGCCGGGGCCTAAGACCTTGTGTGGACTCAGTGCCAGAACCTGAGAATTCCTCTCCAGTGCCGACATGGATCTTGGGATACTTCTGGATTCTCCCCAGGGCAGTCAGTCCTCGTCTCGAGTGGGGGCATGCACGTGCGCTTTCCTCCGAGCTGTAGCAGCAGTGTCGCGCTTCCCTTCGCGTGGATCAAGGGATCTGTGTCTTTCCCTCGATGCTTTCCCACGAGGCTTTCCCACAGGGCTGTCCCACGTGTCACCGTGGTGTGAGTGGATCCTCGGATTGAAAGTCGAGGCAGTGCAGGGAAAACAGGTTTCCCTGGAATGGACTGAGACATCCAGGGGACTTTGGGAATGGGGCTTGAGACTGGAGTTCCTCTCGCCTTTCCTGTGGAGAGCGCCTACACTTGAGATGAGACGGGAACGCTAGGAATACTTTCCCGACCTCGCAGGGAAAGGATACCTCCTCTCGAGCTAGCAGGCGGAATCGGGGCCACTCTGATATGGGCGGGACCCTTGGGATCCTCTTGAGTGGAGACGGGTATGTCTGGGAACTTCTTGAGTTGCAGCAAGGGTGTGAAGGACCCTTTGGAAGTTCCAGAGTTTAAGTGTGATTACACCCATTGTTGCCTCAGAGGAAATGGGCCTCATCTCGCCTGGATTGGAGAACCTCCTGGATTTTCTCGAGTTGCGTCAGGTGCTCTCGACTTACGATGGGGACCTCAGGGACCCGCTCTGGTGGCCTCAGGAAAGGCCAGTCCCCATGCGAATTGCTCTGGGCCTCTCGGGATTCCTCTCCCGTAGATTCCGGGGTCTAAGACCTTGTGTGGAGTCGGTGCCGGAACCTGAGCATTCCTCTCCAGTGCTGACATGGATCTTGGGGTACTTCTGAAGTCTCCCCAGGGGAGTCAGTCCTCATCTCGAGTGGGGCTATGCACTTGCGCTTTCCTCTCGAGCTGTAGCAGCAGTGTCACGCTTCCCTTCACGTGATCAAGGGATCTGTGTCTTTCCCTCGAGGCTTTCCCACGAGGCTTTCCCACAGGGATGTCCCACGTGCCACCGTTGTGTGAGTCGATCCTCGGCTTGAAAGTCGAGGCAGTGCAGGGAAAACAGGTTTCCCTGGAATGGACTGAGACATCTGGGGGACTTTGGGAATATGGCACGACCCTGGAGTTCCTCTCGCCTTTCCTATGGAGAGCGCCTCCATTTGAGATGCGACGGGAACGCCGGGAATTCTTTCCCAACCACGCAGGTATAGGATCCCTCCTCTCGAGCTAGGAGGAGTAAACGGGGCTCCTCTGGATGTGCGGGGAACTCTCGTGCTTCCTCTCGAGTAGAAACGGGTAAGTCGGGGGAACTTCTTGAGTTGCAGCAAAGGGTGTGAAGGACCCTTTGGAAGTTCCAGAGGTAAGGTGTGATTAGCCTTGAGATACCTCAGCGGAAATGGGCCTCATGTCGCCTGGAGGGGAGAACCTCCTGGATTTTCTCGAGTTGCGGCAGGTGCTCTCGACTTACAACGGGGACCTCAGGGACCCACTCTGGTGGCCTCAGGAAAGGCCAGTCCCCATGCGAGTTGCTCGGGGCTCCTCGGGATTCCTCTCCCGTCGATGCAGGGGCCTAAGACCTTGTGTGGAGTCAGTGCCGGAACCTGAGGATTTCTCTCCAGTGCCGACATGGATCTTCGGGGACTTCTGTTGTCTCCCCAGAGGCGTAAGTCCTTGTCTCGAGTGGGGGCATGCACGTGCGCTTTCCTCCCGAGCTGTAGCAGCAGTGTCACGCTTCCCTTTTCGTGGATCAAGGGATCTGTGGCTTTCCCTCTAGACTTTCCCATGAGGCTTTCCCACGAGGCTTTCCCACAGGGCTTTCCCACGTGCCACGGTGGTGTGAGTCGATCCTCGGCTTGAAAGTCGAGGCAGTGCAGGGAAACCAGGTTCCCTGGAATGGACTGAGACATCTGGGGGACTCTGGCAATGGTGGCACGAACATGGAGTTCCTCTCGCTTTTCCTCTGGAGAGCGCCTCCTCTTGAGATGCGACGGGAACGCCGGGAATTCTTTCCTGACCACGCAGAGAAAGTATCCCTCCTCTTGAGCTAGCAGACGGAAACGGGGCCACACTGGATATGGGCGGGACTCTCGGATTCCTCTTGAGTGGAGACGGGTATGTCGGGGAACTTCTTGAGTTGCAGCAAGGGTGTGAAGGACCTTTGGATGTTCCAGAGGTTATGTGTGATTAGCCTCGACACGCCTCAGCAGAAATGGGCCTCATCTCGCCTGGAGGGGAGAACCTCCTGGATTTTCTCGAGTTGCGGCAGGTGCTCTCGACTTACGACGGGGACCTCAGGGATCCGCTCTGGTGGCCTCAGGAAAGGCCAGTCCCTTGCGAGTTGCTCGGGGCCTCTCGGGATTCCTCTCCCGTCGATGCCGGGGCCTAAGACCTTGTGTGGAATCGGTGCCGGAACCTGAGGATTCTTCTCCACTGCCGACATGGGTCTGGGGTACTTCTGGAATCTACCCAGGGCAGTCAGTCCTCGTCTCGAGTGGGGGCATGCACGTGCGCTTTCCTCCCGAGCTGTAGCAGCAGTGTCACGCTTCCCTTCGCGTGGATCAAGGGATCTGTGGCTTTCCCTCGAGGCTTTCCCACGAGGCTTTCACAAAGGGCTGTTCCACGTGCCACCGTGCAGTGAGTCGATGCTCGGCTTGAAAGTCGAGGTAGTGTAGGGAAAGGTTTCCCTGGAATGGACTGAGACATCTGGGGGACTCTGGGAATGGTGGCAAGACCCTGGAGTTCCTCTCGCCTTTCCTGTGGTTTCGCCTCCTCTTGAGATGCGAGGGGAACGCCGGGAATTCTTTCCGGATAATGCAGGGAAAGGATCCTTCCTCTCGAGCTATGAGGCGGAAACGGGCTCCTCTGGATGTGGGCAAGACTCTCGTGCTTCCTCTCGAGTGGAGAGGGGTATTTCGGGGAACTTCTTGAGTGCAGCTAGGGTTTGAAGGCCCTTTGTTAGTTCCAGACGCTTGTTGATTAGCCTCGAGACGCCTCATCGGATATGGGCCACATCTCGCCTGGAGGGGAGAACCTCCTGGATTTTCTCGAGTTGCAGCTGGAGGTCTCGACTTACGACTTGGACCGCAGAGACACGCTCTGGTGGCCTCATGAAAGGCCAGTCCCATGCAAGTTGCTCTTGGGCTTCTCGGGATTCCTCTCCCGGCGATGCCGGGGCCTAAGACCTTGTGTGGAGTTAGTGCCGGAACCTGAGGATTCCTCTCCAGTGCCTACATGGATCTTCGGGGACTTCTGGAGTCTCCCCAGGGGCGTCAGACCTCGGCTCGAGTGGGGGCCCAGAGCGCTTTCCTCCCGAGCTGTAGCAGCAGTGTCACGCTTCCCTTCCCATGGATCAAGGGATCTGTGGTTATCACTCGAGGCTTTGCCAAGAGGGTTTCCCACGAGGCTTTCCCACAGGGCTGTCCCACGTGCCACCGTGGTGTGAGTCGATCCTCGGCTTGAAATTCGAGGCAGTACAGGAAAACAGGTATCCCTGGAACGAACTGAGACATCTGGGGGACTCTGGGAATGGTGGCACGACCCTGAAGTTCCTCTCCCTTTCCTGTGGAGAGCGCCTCCTATTAAAATGCGACGGGAACGCCGGGAATTCTTTCCCCCACGCAGGGAAAGGATCCCTCTCGAGCTAGGAGGCGGAAACGGGGCTCCTCTGGATGAATGCGGGACTCTCGTGATTCCTCTCGAGTGGAGACCGGTATGTTGGGGAACTTCTTGAGTTGCAGCAAGGGTGTGAAGGACCCTTTGGAAGTTCCAGAGGTTAGGTGTGATTAGCCTCGAGACGCCTCAGCGGAAACGGGCCTCATCTCGCATGGAGGGGAGACCCTCCTGGATTTTCTCGAGTTGTGGCAGGTGCTCTCGACTTACGACGGGGACCTCAGGTACCCGCTCTGGTGGCCTCAGGAAAGGTCAGTCCCCATGCGAGTTGATCGGGGGCCACTCGGGATTCCTCTCCCGTCGATGCTGGGCCTAAGACCTTGTGTGGAGTCGCTGCCGGAACCTGAGGATTCCTCTCCAGTGCTGACATGAATTTGGGGTTCTTCTGGAGTCTCCCCAGGGGAGTCAGTCCTCGTCTCGAATTGGGGCATGCACGTGCGATTTCCTCTCGAGCTGTAGCAGCAGTGTCACGTTCCCTTCGCGTGAATCAAGGGATCTGTGGCTTTCCCTCGAGGCTTGCCCAGGAGGCTTTCCCACAGGGCTGTCCCACGTGCCACCGTGGTGTGAGTCGATCCTCGGCTTGAAAGTCGAGGCAGTGCAGGGAAAACAGGTTTCCCTGCAATGGACTGAGACATCTGGGGGACTCTGGGAATGGTGGCACGACCGTGGAGTTCCTCTCGCCTTTCCTGTGGAGAGCGCCTCCTCTTGAGATGCGACGGAAACGCAGGGAATTCTTTCCCGACCACGCAGGGGAAGGATCCCTCCTCTCGAGCTAGGAGGCGGAAAAGGGGCCCTCTGGATGAGGGCGGGACTCTTGTGCTTCCTCTCGAGTGGAGACGGGTATGTCGGGGAACTTCTTGAGTTGCAGCAAGGGTGTGAAGGACCCTTTGGAAGTTCCAGAGGTTAGGTGTGATTAGCCTCGATCGCCTCAGGGAAATGGGCCTCATCTCGCCTGGAGGGGAGAACCTCCTGGATTTTCTCGAGTTGCGGCAGGTGCTCTCGACTTACGACGGGGACCTCAGGGACCCGCTCTGGTGGCCTCAGGAAAGGCCAGTCCCCATGCGAGTTGCTCGGGGCCTCTCGGGATTCCTCTCCCGTCGATGCCGGGGGCCTAAGACTGCCGGGAGCCAGTGTGAGGAAGCCCGCCCGTGACAAGGTTATGAGGAAGGAAGCTGACATAAGCAAGGCGTGCTCAGACTTCAGGGACCCCTCTGGAAATTTTTAAGCATGTACCCCAACAAAAATCTCTGCCGTTTTTGTGCTCTGCTTTTTCACTCTTCTGACCTTTTCTGGAAAAAGTCAATTCAGGGCGTTAATCTTCTGCATTTGAAAGAGTGATTCAATCCAAAAACCCTCTGATGGCTTTCTAGCCTGCCTGTAGGACTCGTACAGCTGTGCTTGTGATTGTTTGAGGCCTCCTGACCGCAGGAGGCACAGGAAGCTTAAAACATCCTAGGAATGCAGGAGCTTCCGAGGAGTCAAAATCTTTAGAATGGGACTGATTAAAAGTTTCATTTTTTAGGTCAATGCTTGCTGCCAAAATTTTCATATCCTTTATTTTTAGATATAGTTGGTATATAGAAAAACAAGTAGTAGACCTGGTATTAGCAACATTAGATCTTTGAGTTAAGTACCTTCTTTGTTATAACCCACTGCACCTTTGTTTATTAGAGATGTAACTTTAATGCTCTAAAGGAGATTCAGATTAAAGAAAAACACTTCAGGGGAAACAAAATTAACATTCATTAAGGAAGAGAGCCAAAAAGTGTTAACAAGCCTCTTGGCCAGAAGATAATGTAAATCACCTGAGACCTTTTGTATACAAAATGATATACAGAAATAATCTGGGTTGTGAATGCTACATAATTTTGTGTTATCCATTGATCTCCATGTTTTATCAAAAGTATAAAAGGCCTTCTGAACAATAAAGGAGGAGGCCAGGGGCCGGGGGCCAGTTTCTCGGACCAGCTTCTCGAACTAGTCTCTCAGCCTGGTTTCATGGGACTCTGGCTCCCCCGTGTCTTTCTCTCTCTTTCTTCTTCTCTAACTTTCCTTCTCTCTGCTCTTTACTTTAACTTCAGGCTGAATCTCCACCTCGAGTGCGGAGGCTCGCCAGGTCTACTTACTTGCCCTGGCTGCTAAGACCCGCACGAAAGGGAGCTTAAGGCGAGGCACCCTTAGATATTCAAGCGGGCGCCGGTGGCCCAACGTAGGTGGTGCAAATTCCTTGTCTGGAATTTTATTGGCCTTCCGCGTAAACCAAGCTATTCAGCCCTCTTCCTCCACTTAATCTTCTTACTACACTATAGTTTCCTAATCTAATCTTACATTAATAAATAAACAAGTCTTTCCACGCCCAGCCATCCACCCTTCGAATTCCCTGGATCCACCAGGGCTGGACCCCGGCATAAGACCTTGTGTGGAGTCAGTGCCGGAACCTGAGGATTCCTCTCCAGTGCTGACATGGATCTTAGGGTACTTCTGGAGTCTCCCCAGGGGAGTCAGACTTCGTCGCGAGTGGGGGCATGCACATGTGCTTTCCTCCCGAGCTGTAGCAGCAGTGTCATGCTCCCTTCGCGTGGATCAAGGGATCTGTGG
>NW_017201255.1:0-6745 GCF_001704415.2 Capra hircus | reverse complement strand
GGACTGAGACATCTGGGGGACTCTTGAAATGGTGGCACGACCCTGGAGTTCCTCTTGCCTTTCCTATTGAGAACCCTTGCTCTTGAGATGCCATGGGAACGCCGAAAAATCTTTCCTGACTAAGCAGGATAGGATCCTTCATCTCGGAAACGGGGTTCCTCTGAATGTGGGCGGGACCCTCGTGCTTCCTCTCGTGTGGAGACGGGTATGTCGGGGAACTTCTTGAGTTGCAGCAAGGACCCTTTTTAATTTCCAGAGGTTAGGTGTGATGAGCCTCCAGACACCTCAGAGGAAATGGGCCTCATCCCGCCTGGAGGGGAGAACCTCCTGGATTTTACCCAGTTGCGGCAGGTGCTCTCGAGTTACGACGGGTCCTCAGGGACCCGCTCTGGTGGCCTCAGGAAAGGCCAGTCCCCATGCGAGTTACCAGGGGGCCTTTAGGGATTCCTCTCCATCGATGCCGGTGCCTAAGACCTTGTGTGGAGTCGGGGCCAGACCCTGAGGATGCCTCTCCAGTGCTGACATGAATCTTTCCGTACTTCTGGAGTCTCACCAGGGGAGTCAGTCCTCATCTCGTGTGGGGGCATGCACCTGCCATTTCCTCACGACCTGCAGCAGCAGTGTCACGCTTGCCGACGTGTGGATCAAGGATCTGTCGCTTTCCATTGAGGCTTTCCCACGAGGCTTTCCAACAGGCTGTCCCACGTGCCACGGTGGTGTGAGTCGATCCTCGGCGTGAACGTCGAGGCAGTGCAGGGAAAACAGTTTCTTCTGGAATGGACTTAGACATCTGGGGGACTCTTGGAATGCTGGCAAGGCCCTGGAGTTCCTCTCGTCTTTCCTGTGGAGAGCGCCTCCTCTTGAGATGCGACGGGAAGGCCGGGAATTCTTTCCCGACGACAAGGGAAAGGATCCCTCTTCTCGAGCTACGAGGCGGAAACGGGGCTCCGCTGGATATGGGCGGGAACCTCGTCCTTCCTCTCGAGTGGATATGGGTATGTCGGAGAACTTCTTGACTTGCAGCAAGGGTGTGAAGGACCCTTTGGAAGTTCCAGAGGTTAGGTGTGATTAGCCTCGAGACGCCTCAGCGGAAATGGGCCTCATCTCGCCTGGAGGGAGAACCTCCTGGATTTTCTCGAGTTGTGGCAGGTGCTCTCGAGTTACGACGGAGACCTCAGGGACCCGCTCTGGTGACCTCAGGAAAGGCCAGTCCCCATGCGAGGTGCTAGGGGGCCTCTCAGGATTCCTCTCCGGTCGATGCCGGGGCCTAAGACCTTGTGTGGAGTCGGGACCGGAACCTGAGGATTCCTCTCCAGTGCTGACATGGATCTTGGCGTACTTCTGGAGTCTCCCAAGCTTGCGTCAGTCCTCGCTCGAGTGGGTCATGCACGTGCGCTTTCCTCCCGAGTAGCAGCAGTGTCACGCTTCCCTTCTCGTGGATCAAGGAATCTGTGGCTTTCCCTGGAGTCTTTCCCATGAGGCTTTCCCACAAGGCTATTCCACTTGCCACCATGGTGTGAGTCGATCCTCGGCGTGAAAGTCGAACCAGTGCAGGGAAAACAGGAACCTCCTTCCCCACAGTAGGGGATACACTGTCCCCTTGGGCGGGTATCTCCAGGGCACTCGCGCTGGGGGGTTGCCCGCGGAGGTGCGGGCCTCAGGCTCCACGTGAGAAAAGCCCCAAATGGCATTAGCTGCCAGTCCAGACGCTGGCCCCTCAGGTCTCTGGCCGGAGCCTTGGGCTCCAGGCAACTCAAAGCCCTCGGGGGGTGGCACTCTGGGACTGCTGTAGGGAAAGGATGCCAAGAGCCCACGGAGGAGTTGGGGAGGGGGCATGGGGGAAACGGAGGCGAGGACAGCGAGGGATCTAGGTGGAGGCGCTGGAGAGAGCGTCTGGTGTCCCGGAATGCCTCGGAGGAGCCAGCGGGGGACAGTCGAGGACCAGGGACCTGTGGAATGTGAAAAGGCGGGAAATCTCAGAGCAAGGCAGGCTGGGAAAGGGGGCGTTGGTGGCCAATTCAAAGGGACCTAGGGGCGTTTCCTGGGCGGTGAGTTCCCTTGGCACTGCTGAGGGCCCCTGATTGATCCACTCGGGGTTGAACCCACCCCCCGCTGCGAGGGAGGGCCACAAACCAAAGCCCCCGAACTGCCCGCCCACCCAACGGGGATCTTGGCGGTCCAGGGCACAGCCGTGCCCGGGAAAAGCCCACTCGCTCCACGGGACTCCGTCCAGGGTCTCTGCTTGGAAAGAGGCCAGGGGCGGCCCCCTCCATCTACCCACCCAAACCCTATTGACGTCAATGGTGGCGGAGACGCCTCCCGTTCTCCAGAGTCCTGAGCTGCTGGGTCCCCGCCCACTCGCCAGCAGTCTGCAGCGTGCCCGTGTGCCTCTCCCACCATGGCTTCGTCCGGCTCCTCCAGCACCTCAAGCGGTACGTTTGCCCTCGGTCCCTGTGGTCGGATCACATCTCAGGGGATTTGCGGGTGGCCTGGGCAAGGGCTCTCGGCCAATGTGTTGACCCCCTCCCACCCGAGAACGGCTGGGACCCATCGGCCAGGCCCGGGGTTCCGAGGCGTCAGGTGTGCCCAAATTCGGAGGGCGTGGCATCGTTCGTTCATCTTGCTCCTTTGGCACACACATGGCTTCTCCGTTCTCTTTTCTGGGAAGACAGTGTTGTTTCAGGGGGCGTGCTGCGGGGGGGGGGCCGGGGTTGGGGGGTGGGGGGAGCGGGTGCTTTGCTGGGATGAGGCCCTTTATCCTCACATCTTCATGTGGGAATGGGAGTCGGGGAGCTCTGTGGCCTTGCTGCCTTCAGTGGCTTCCTCTGCACAGGGGCCTAGTGGCTTCTGCCTTTTGTCAGGCGTTACGGGGTTTGGGCGTCGCTTTGGTGGCCTTGGCCTTTGCCTTGGCCTGGGCCTTGGCCTTGCCTTGGCGTTGCCCTTGCCTTGGTCTTGGCTTGGCCTTGCCCTGCCCTTGAACTTGAACTTGACCCTTGACCTTGAACCTTGAACTTGACTTGACCTTGACTTGACCTTGACTTGACCTTGACTTCAACTTGAACTTTTGAACTTGAACTTGAACTTCAACTTTGAACTTGACTTGAACCTTGAACTTGACTTGAACTTGACTTGAACTTGAACTTGAACTTGACTTGACTTGAACTTGAACTTGAACTTGAACTTGACTTGAACTTGAACTTGAACTTGACCTTGACTTGACTTGACTTGAACTTGACTTGAACTTGAATGAACTTGAACTTGAACTTGACTTGACTTGAACTTTTGACCTTGACCTTGACCTTGACTTGACTTGACCTTGACCTTGAAACCTTGAATTGAACTTGACTTGAACTTGAACTTGACTTGAACTTGAACTTGACTTGACCTTGAACTTGAACTTGACTTGACCTTGACCTTGACCTCGAGATTTGCTCGAGATTTGCTCAGAGCACCGGAGGTCCAGAAGCAGGGCCCTGTATCTCCCCTTCCCTTTGTGATCATTGCAAAGACATTCCTAGCTGATAGCGGGAGTGCCCCTGAAGAAGCAAGCAGTGGGAGTGTGTTTGACACGACTGTGTGCCTTCCTGGCCTCAGCTCCACAAGGGGCCTTTCCTCTCGAAGTAGGCCCCATGTCCCCTTGGGGAGGGTGTCATGCCTCTTTTCTCCTCACTGCCAAAGGGTGGAGCCAAGCTCGCTCTGTCAGAGGTACAAAAACAGCAATTGAATGGATTTTCAAGCTCTTGCTAGGCTGCACCCTTTCAGGGCCCACTTTACTGAAACAGGTGCTCTGTGGCCCCTGGTTGGGTATGCAGGTTCACAAACAGGGTGAGATCCTGTCCAAGCCAAGAATTTTCCTGAAAGACCTAGGCTCACTAGAGCTCTCCTCCAGAGCAAAGGGGATAGAGGAGATGTATGGAGGAGTCTTTGCCTTTCCCTGTGAGTGTGGGGCTACTCCCTACGGCCCCAAGCTCAGGGATAACTGCCTCTAAGAAAGGAATGGCAAGAAGCGCTATTCTTGGAGGTTGGGACAGGGAGTTCGCAGCATGTGGGGAAAGAAAGACTTCTTCGGGGAAGAAGAGGCAACCACCGGGGTGTGTTTGCAAGCCTCTATTTGGAAGGAACAGGTTTGCTTATACAACTCAAGACCTCCAGATCTGCTCAGAGGACTGAAGTTCCAGAGACAGGGCCATGTATCTCCCCTTCCCTTTGAGATCCTTGCAAAGACATTCCTAGCAGATCGTGGGAGTGCCCATGAAGAAGCAAGCAGCGGGAGTGTGCTTGACATCACTGGCTGCCTACCTGGGCTCAGCTCCTCAAGGGGCCTTTCTCTCCTGGTAGGCCCTATGTCCCCTTTGGGAGAGGGTGGTGCCCTCTTCCCTCCACACTGCCAAAGGGTGGAGGTGGAGCAAACTCGTTCTCTCCGAGGTAAAAAAAAAAAGACAAATTGGATGGATTTTTAAGCTCCTATGCTGCACCCCTCCAGGACCCACTCGAGCAAAACAGGTGCCTGTGGCCCCTAGGTCGGGTATGCAGGTTCACACACTGGGTGGGATCCCGTCAAAGCCAAGAATTTTCCTGACAGACCTAGGCTCACTAGAGCTCTCCTCCAGAGGAAAGGGGACAGAAAAGACGTGTGTGTGGAGGTGGCTCTGCCTTTCCAGGTCCCAATCTCAGGGATAACTGCCCCTAAGAAAGGAACTGCTGCTGCTGCTGCTGCTAAGTTGCTTCAGTCGTGTTCGACTCTGTGCGACGCCATAGACGGTAGCCCACTAGGCTCCCCCGTCCCTGGGATTCTCCAGGCAAGAACAGTAAGTGGGTTGCCATTGCCTTCTCCAATGCATGAAAGTGAAAATGAAAGTGCAGTCGCTCAGTCGTGTCCGACCCTCAGCGACCCCACGGACTGCAGCCTACCAGGCTTCTCCGTCCATAGGATTTTCTGAAAGGAACTGCAAGAAGCGCTTTTCCAGGAGGCTGGGAAAGGGTTTCGCAGGATGTGGGGAAAGAGAGCCTCCTTCGGGGAAGAATAGGCGGCCACTTGTTTTGTGTTGCAAACCTCTATTTGGAAGGAACAGGTTAGCTTATACAAAGGGAGACCTCCAGATCTGCTCAGAGGACCAAAGTTGCAGAGGCAGGTCGGTGTATTTTCCCTTCACTTTGCGATCCTTGCAAAGACATTCCTTGCTGATAGATGATTCAGCAAGGGCCTTTGAGACTGTTGTTTTCTTTCCTAGGTTCAAAGATTCCTTCAGTTCCTAATATAGATATCCTAGAAATTATCTGACATCCGTGAAAATCTGATATGTCCTGGTCAAATGCTGTCAGTTATAATTCCAGTTATCATATTAAAGCATTTCAAGTCGCAGCAGTGACCAGATTACATTGTCAATTTCTATTTAATCAGGTTTTAACCATGTCCTCTATGGTTTCACACTGATGCCTTTGCAGAAATACTGCTACTTCAAGATATATGGAATATACTTTTTTTAAGCTTACCGATAATTTGTTTGTTTGTTTGTTTGTCTTCTGGTAAGCTGGTACCAGATGGAATTTAGTCTCCTCTCTAGGTTAAGAGAACAAAGTTTTCTTAGAATGCAATTTTTGATAACAGACTATGAGTTTTCTTTACCTTTCATTGATTTATAATTGTTTTCATCATCTGTTTTTTTACTTCGGTAAAGTAAATAAGCCTTATTTAAGATTTTGGTACATGTAGGATGGACTAAGCTTTCCCCACTCTTGCAAGTTCCCTTAACCCTTCAGATTCTTCTCGTGGGACCAAGATCTCACTTTCCTCCAGAGGGACAATCCAAGCTTTTTATTAGTTGATCTGCCCCTGACATCAGAGTCCATTTGAGCACGAGTTGGCCTATAATTTAGGCATGAAACTATGACTACATAAAGAAAAGGTGACTTTATGATTCAGGGATGGCCATGATATGCCTTGCACTTCAGAGAAAATGGTTAAAATGATTTTTTTTTCTTCAAAACTGCACAGCCAGTTCTTTCAGCATATGCAATTGAAAACATCTAGTCATTAGGTCAGTTTTCATTCCAATCCCAAAGAAAGGCAATGACAAAGAATATTCAAGCTGCTGCACAATTGCACTCATCTCACACACTAGTAAAGTAATGCTCAAAATTCTCCAAGTTCACATGAACTGTGAACTTCCAAATGTTCAAGAGGGATTTAAAACATGCAGAGAAACCAGAGATCAAACTGCCAACATCCACTGGATCATTGAAAAAGCAAGAGAGTTCCAGAAAAAAAGACATCTATTTCTGCTTTATTGACTATGCCAAAGCCTTTGACTGTGTGGATCACAATAAACTGGGAAAAATTCTGAAAGAGATGGGAATACCAGACCACCTGACCTGTCTCTTGAGAAACCTGTATGCAGGTCAGGAAGAAACAGTTCGAACTGGACATGGAACAACAGACTGGTTCTAAATAGGAAAAGGAATATGTCAAGGCTATATTGTCACCCTGCTTATTTAACTTATATGCAGAGTACATCATGAGAAACACTGGGCTGGAGGAAGCACACGCTGGAATCCAGATTGCTGGGAGAAATATCAAGAATCTCAGATATGCAGATGACACCACCCTTATGGCAGAAAGTGAAGAAGAACTAAAGAGTCTCCTGATGAAAGTGAAAGAGGAGAGTGAAAAAGTTAGCTTAAAGCTCAGCATTCAGAAAACTAAAATCATTGCATCCAGTCTCATCACTTCATGGCAAATAGATGG
>NW_017201254.1:0-6746 GCF_001704415.2 Capra hircus | reverse complement strand
ATACCACCCAAAACAAGCAACTTACCAAGGTATGAATTACAAATCGGTGAAGCCCCGCCCAGCGCCTTACGCCCACACATTATGCGCTACCTCCATTCAACTACGCATAACCCCAAACTGTTAACCCCCTTGAATGCACGAACAGACCACATCAACCTCGAACAGGAGATAACCCACCAAAACAAAGAAAACTGCACCCTAACAACAGAACCACCGCACCACCCACGCCACACCACCCTCGGCCCCCATCGCCCACACGCACATCAAGAAACGACACATTCCATGCATCCCAAATACGCACAACCCCAGCCTCCCGCGCGGAATTCATGTTAGACCTGATCACCAGACCGAAGGTCATGTAGAACGTTTGTAGTTTTCTAAAATTTCAATAGTTTTTTAAAATGGAGTTACCTTGTTGCAAAAGTTTGTGTGTATGTTCATATTTTTTTAAACAGTTATTTCTTTTTAGTTGATTGATCATTGCTTTACAATATTGGTTTGATTTGTCATACATCCCACATGAATTGACCATAGGTGTACCTATGTCCTCTTGCTCTGGAATCTCCCTCCACCCTCGCACGCATTCCCACCTCTCTAGGTTACTACTGAGCCCCAGTTTGAGTTCCCTGAATCATACAGCAAATTCCCATTGGTTGTCTATTTACAAAGGTTGGTGTACCTGCATCCATGCTGCTCTCTCCATTCATCTCACCTCTCCCTCTTGTTCCCCCACCCTCATCTGTAAGTCTGTTCTCTATGTCTGCACCTCCATTGCTGCTCTGTGAACAGACTCGTCAGTACCATCCTTCTAGATTCCATGTTTTTCTCTCTTTGACTGACTTCCCTCCCTTTATTAGAACAAACTCACATGTGTTCCTTTTTATGGCTGCATTCCATACAGGCTCTGATTGTTCCTAGCCATGTTTTGCGGAGGGGTCATGGAGCTATTCTGCTCCATTTCAGTTTGGGCTTCCAGTCTGAGTGCTCGCAGCAGAGCTGCTTCTGGGTGAGCCCTCTGAGGTCTGTGAGCGCCGGGCTGCCCGCTCTTCCTGTGGCCCGCAGGGGGGCGCCAAAGCCCCCTCTGACCCGCGGCCGCAGGACGCTTTGCCTTTAGGCTCTGCCCCGTGAGCAGCTGGCGGAGCTTTGTCTCCTCAGGACCATCAGGGCTCAGGCTTCTGGATAACAGGGCTGCATCCAGGCTGAGAGGAGCAGGGTTGCCTCAGTGCCCACCAGCAGGGAGGCGCTGCAAGAGCGAAAAATGAGGACGGAGTAGACGTTTCCTGTGTCCAGCTGAGGGCTGACTGGAGGTCCATCTCGGAGGACTCAGGGGAAAGAGCTCCGTGTGCAAAGCGGTGGGTTTTCAGTTCGATTTGCGTTAGATGATGTAGAGGATGAACACTGATGTTCTTCCGTGGAGGTGGCCGTTTTCCTGTCACTGTTTCTTGAGAAGACTGTCCTTTCCTCTTGCTCGTTCCTGGTTTGATTTTCAGGAACTGACCATGTACATGTGGGTTCGTTTCTGGGCTCTCTATTCTCTCCTGGAGTCCATGTGTCTGTGTTCCTGCCAGTTCCTCACTGTGGTGGTCACTACAGCTCCGTGATGTAGTTTGAAGAGGGATAGGAAGATGCCTCCAGCTGTGTTCCTCTTTCTCAGAGTCTTTTTGGCCGTTTAAGGTCCTGGTCAACAGTAGCAGTCTAATATGAGGAACTATTTCTATTTCTGTGAAAAATGCCATTGAATGTTATTTTGTGATTGCAGTCCGTGTATTTGTTGATGACTTTGGTTGGAATGGACCTTTTAATTCCTCATTGTTCCAGTGCATGAGCGTGGAATAGTTTTCTGTGTATTTGTGTTTTCTTTGGTTTCTTTATCAGTGCTTTCTAGTTTTCTGACTACTGGTCTTTTATGTTCTTGATTAAGTTTGTTGCTAGATGTTTTCTTTAAGTGGGAGTTTCTTAATTTTTTTTTCTGATTGTTATGAGTGTCTAGAAATGCAAGTGATTTTTGGACTGTAAAATGGTAGTCTATTATATGATTGTAAAATTGATCCCAAATGATTCAGCTTTACTGAAAGTAGTCTAACAACATTTTTGTGAAGTGATGTGGAACGTTTTATCTGTAACATCTGTTTCTCCTGCAGTAGGTCATCCAGAGGACCCAAGACATGGTGGTTACTAAGAGACTTCCCACAGTACTTCTTCATTCCACGTGGACTCCTTCAAGGGCAGTGAGCATCGCAGCTTCCCTTGAACTTCGTCTGGGTAAGTCTTGGCCTGTATCAGAAAGCTTCCTGCCTGTCTACTCTAAATTTCTTTTGTGGTATTGACATGGTTGTTTTGAAACCTAGTATACTTTCCAGTCATTTAAAATGTACAGAAAATGCCTAGCAATGGGAACAAGTGCTAGCATTTGCCACATCATCTAAAAGACTCTATGTGTTTTATGCAAAATGGGTACCTTCTGCAGAACCAGCACATAATCTCCAAAATCAGGAAATCATATGGTATCTACGTTATAATGTAATCCACCGCCCCACTTCCACTTTGCAATGTTCAAGTGTATGAATATATCTTTTGTTTCCATCTTCATCCTTTTTTCTTTATTTAGAGTGTTACTGAGATTTTCAGTTATTTGGACAAACTTGATGGATTGAAAGCAGACATGGTGAATAAGGGTTCTGGGTGGCCTTTTCTATGTGGATTTTTTTTTCACTGAAGATGGTTTGAATATTTATTCGTGTTGTAACATGTATGAATCCTGCATTCTTTCTCCCCCCATAGTAATGAAAAATCAATACTATGCCATTTACCATTTAGATATTTGTAAGCATACAGTGTTGTAGCAGACAACCTTTTCTTGTTTTGCAAACCAGTTTAATAATGTGCACCTTGTGCGTGCTTTGGACAAACTCAGGAAACTGAGTCAGTGACTGAAATGGCCCAAGATATCACCTTAGATTCCATCTTCATCTGAAAACAAAACAGGCACTTCCTGGTGGTCCAGTGGCTGAGACTGGACACTCCCAAAGAAGGAGGCCCAGGTTCATTTCCTGATCCAAGAACTAGATCTCCCATGCCACAACAGAGAATTTGCATGCTGTAGCTAAATATCTGGCTTGCCTCAATGAAGGTTGACCTGGCGCAGCCAAATGAAAACAGAAACAAATATTTAAAAAAATACAACCAAAGGAAAGGAAGGGTATGGTGGCTGTGCAGATTTACGGCTTAGCTTTCCCTATCGATAGAAAAGAAAAAAGAGTTTCAAAAGACTGTGTCTCATCCTTCTATCTGGCATATAGAGAGGATTCCTTTGAAATGAGATTTCTCTGGTAAATGTGACTCACAGAAGAGCTGTCTTGAACTTGGGTTTCAGAGATGATCATGTGTCCTCTAAAAAAATAAAAGTTAATTGGGTCCAACTAATCCTCATGCTGAGGTGGTATATTTTGTGGTAGCATTTGCTCCCCTTCACTTTGCATGTATCCCCATTTGTTTACACTGTCATCTACTGAAGACATCCTGATATTTGAAAGTTTGTAGTGATTACAAGTCGAGCTGTTGTATATAATCATGCGTACTTTTTTGTCTGGACATGTTTTCAAAGCTGTTTAGTAAGTGCTGGACATGAAGGATTCAGGTCACAGGTGAGCCTTGTTTAGCTGTGGAAAATCCAGCTATGTTTCTCTGTGGACTTCTGGTAAGATCTGCTGCATGCAGCATGTTCTTTACCCACAAGCCACAGAGAAACATAGCTGGATTTTCCACAGCTAAACAAGGCTCACCTGTGACCTGAATCCTTCATGTCCAGCACTTACTAAACAGCTTTGAAAACATGTCCAGACAAAAAAGATCGCATGATTATATACAACAGCTCGACTTGTAATCACTACAAACTTTCAAATATCAGGATGTCTTCAGTAGATGACAGTGTAAACAAATGGGGATACATGCAAAGTGAAGGGGAGCAAATGCTACACAAAATATACCACCTCAGCATGAGGATTAGTTGGACCCAATTAACTTTTATTTTTTTAGAGGACACATGATCATCTCTGAAACCCAAGTTCAAGACAGCTCTTCTGTGAGTCACATTTACCAGAGAAATCTCATTTCAAAGGAATCCTCTCTATATGCCAGATAGAAGGATGAGACACAGTCTTTTGAAACTCTTTTTTCTTTTCTATCGATAGGGAAAGCTAAGCCGTAAATCTGCACAGCCACCATACCCTTCCTTTCCTTTGGTTGTATTTTTTTAAATATTTGTTTCTGTTTTCATTTGGCTGCGCCAGGTCAACCTTCATTGAGGCAAGCCAGATATTTAGCTACAGCATGCAAATTCTCTGTTGTGGCATGGGAGATCTAGTTCTTGGATCAGGAAATGAACCTGGGCCTCCTTCTTTGGGAGTGTCCAGTCTCAGCCACTGGACCACCAGGAAGTGCCTGTTTTGTTTTCAGATGAAGATGGAATCTAAGGTGATATCTTGGGCCATTTCAGTCACTGACTCAGTTTCCTGAGTTTGTCCAAAGCACGCACAAGGTGCACATTATTAAACTGGTTTGCAAAACAAGAAAAGGTTGTCTGCTACAACACTGTATGCTTACAAATATCTAAATGGTAAATGGCATAGTATTGATTTTTCATTACTATGGGGGGAGAAAGAATGCAGGATTCATACATGTTACAACACGAATAAATATTCAAACCATCTTCAGTGAAAAAAAAATCCACATAGAAAAGGCCACCCAGAACCCTTATTCACCATGTCTGCTTTCAATCCATCAAGTTTGTCCAAATAACTGAAAATCTCAGTAACACTCTAAATAAAGAAAAAAGGATGAAGATGGAAACAAAAGATATATTCATACACTTGAACATTGCAAAGTGGAAGTGGGGCGGTGGATTACATTATAACGTAGATACCATATGATTTCCTGATTTTGGAGATTATGTGCTGGTTCTGCAGAAGGTACCCATTTTGCATAAAACACATAGAGTCTTTTAGATGATGTGGCAAATGCTAGCACTTGTTCCCATTGCTAGGCATTTTCTGTACATTTTAAATGACTGGAAAGTATACTAGGTTTCAAAACAACCATGTCAATACCACAAAAGAAATTTAGAGTAGACAGGCAGGAAGCTTTCTGATACAGGCCAAGACTTACCCAGACGAAGTTCAAGGGAAGCTGCGATGCTCACTGCCCTTGAAGGAGTCCACGTGGAATGAAGAAGTACTGTGGGAAGTCTCTTAGTAACCACCATGTCTTGGGTCCTCTGGATGACCTACTGCAGGAGAAACAGATGTTACAGATAAAACGTTCCACATCACTTCACAAAATGTTGTTAGACTACTTTCAGTAAAGCTGAATCATTTGGGATCAATTTACAATCATATAATAGACTACCATTTACAGTCCAAAAATCACTTGCATTTCTAGACACTCATAACAATCAGAAAAAAAAATTAAGAAACTCCCACTTAAAGAAAACATCTAGCAACAAACTTAATCAAGAACATAAAAGACCAGTAGTCAGAAAACTAGAAAGCACTGATAAAGAAACCAAAGAAAACACAAATACACAGAAAACTATTCCACGCTCATGCACTGGAACAATGAGGAATTAAAAGGTCCATTCCAACCAAAGTCATCAACAAATACACGGACTGCAATCACAAAATAACATTCAATGGCATTTTTCACAGAAATAGAAATAGTCCTCATATTAGACTGCTACTGTTGACCAGGACCTTAAACGGCCAAAAAGACTCTGAGAAAGAGGAACACAGCTGGAGGCATCTTCCTATCCCTCTTCAAACTACATCACGGAGCTGTAGTGACCACCACAGTGAGGAACTGGCAGGAACACAGACACATGGACTCCAGGAGAGAATAGAGAGCCCAGAAACGAACCCACATGTACATGGTCAGTTCCTGAAAATCAAACCAGGAACGAGCGAAGAGGAAAGGACAGTCTTCTCAAGAAACAGTGACAGGAAAACGGCCACCTCCACGGAAGAACATCAGTGTTCATCCTCTACATCATCTAACGCAAATCGAACTGAAAACCCACCGCTTTGCACACGGAGCTCTTTCCCCCTGAGTCCTCCGAGATGGACCTCCAGTCAGCCCTCAGCTGGACACAGGAAACGTCTACTCCGTCCTCATTTTTCGCTCTTGCAGCGCCTCCCTGCTGGTGGGCACTGAGGCAACCCTGCCCTCTCAGCCTGGATGCAGCCCTGTTATCCAGAAGCCTGAGCCCTGATGGTCCTGAGGAGACAAAGCTCCCGCCAGCTGCTCACGGGGCAGAGCCTAAAGGCAAAGCGTCCTGCGCCCGCGGTCAGAGGGGGCTTTGGCGCCCCCTGCGGGCCACAGGAGAAGAGCGGGCAGCCCGGCGCTCACAGACCTCAGAGGGCTCACCCAGAAGCAGCTCTGCTGCGAGCACTCAGACTGGAAGCCCAAACTGAAATGGAGCAGAATAGCTCCATGACCCTCCGCAAAACATGGCTAAGGAACAATCAGAGCCCTGTATGGAATGCAGCCATAAAAAGGAACACATGTGAGTTTGTTCTAATAAAGGGGAGGGAAGTCAGTCAAAGAGAGAAAAACATGGAATCTAGAAGGATGGTACTGACGAGTCTGTTCACAGAGCAGCAATGGAGGTGCAGACATAGAGAACAGACTTCCAGATGAGGGTGGGGAACAAAAGGGAGAGGGTGAGATGAATGGAGAGAGCAGCATGGATGCAG
>NW_017201253.1:0-6748 GCF_001704415.2 Capra hircus | reverse complement strand
GGGCTCCTCTGAATGGGTGGGACTCTCGTGCTTCCTCTCGAGTGCAGACGGGTATGTCGGAGAACTTCTTGAGTTACAAGCAAGCGTGTGAAGGACCCTTTGGAAGTTCCAGAGGTTAGGTGTGATTAGCCTCAAAGACGCCTCAGCGGAAATGGGCCTCATCTGCCTGGAGGGGAAACCTCCTGGATTTTCTCGAGTTGCGGCAGGTGCTCTCGACTTATGACGGGGACCTCAGGGACCCGCTCTGGTGGACTCAGTAAAGGCCAGTCCACATGCGCGTGCTCAGGGGCCTCTCGTTATTCCTCTCCCGTCGATGCCGGGGCCTACGACTTGTGTGAATTCGGTGCCGAACTTGAGGATTCCTCTCCAGTGCTGACATGGATCTTGGGGTACTTCTGGAGTCTCCCCAGGAGTCAGTCGTAGTCTCGAGTGGGGGCATGCACGTGCGATTTCCTCCAGAGCTGTAGCAGCAGTGTCACGCTTCCCTTCGGGATCAAGGGATCTGTGGCTTTCCCAGAGACTTTCCCACGAGCTTCCCACGGGGCTTTCCCACGAGCTTTCCCATAGGGCTGTCCCACGTGCCACCGTGGTGTGAGTCGATCCTCGGCTAGAAAGTCAAGCAGTGCCAGAGAAAACAGCGTTTTCCTGGAATGGACTGAGACATTGGGGGACTCTGCCGAATGGTGGCACGACCCTTGAGTTCCTCGCCTTCCTGTGGAGAGCGCCTCATCTTGAGATGCGACGGGAACGCCCGGAATTCATTCCCAACCACACAGGGAAAGGATCCCTCTCTCGAGCTACGAGGCGGACACGGGGCTCCTCTGGATGTGAGCGGAGCTCTTGTGCTTCCTCTCGAGTGGAGACGGGTATGTCATGGAAATTCTTGAGTTGCAGCAAGGGTGTGAAGGACCCTTTGAAGTTCCAGAGATTAGGTGTGATTAGCCTCTAGACGCCTCAGCGAAATGGGCCTCATCTCGCCGGGCAGAACCTCCTGGATTTTCTCGAGTTGCGGCAGTGCTCTCGACTTACGACAGGGACCTCAGGGACCCGCTCTGGTGGCCTCAGAAAGGCCACTCCCCATGGATTTGCTCGGGGCCGCTCGGATTCTCTCCATCGATGCCGGGCCCTAAGACCTTGTGTGGAGTCGGTGTCGGAAACTGAGAATTCCTCTGCAGTGCTGACAACACTCTTGGGGTACTTCTGAAGTCTCCCCAGGGGAGTGAGTCCTCGTCTCCAGTGGGGGTATGCACGTGCGCTTTCCTCCGAGCTGTAGCAGCAGTGTCACGCTTCCCTTCCCGTGGATCATAGGATCTGTGGCTTTCCTCGAGGCTTTCCCATGAGCTTTCCCACGACGCTTTCCCACCAGGCTTTCCAACGAGGCTTTCCCCCAGTGATGTCCCACGTGCCACTGTGGTGTCAGTCGATCCTCGGTTTGAAAGTCGAGGCAGTGCCGGGGAAACAGGCTTCCCTGGAATGGACTGAGACATCTGGGGACTCTGGGAATGGTGACACGACCCTGGAGTTCCTCTCGCCTTTCCTGTGGAGAGCACCCCCTCTTGATATGTGACGGAACGCCGGAATTCTTTTCCGAACACGCAGGGAAAGGATCCCTCCTGTCCAGCTAGGAGGCGGAAACAGGGCTCCTCTGGATGTGGGCGGGACTCTCGTGCTTCCTCTCGAGTGGAGACGGGTATGTCAGGGAACTTCTTGAGTTGCAGCAAGGGTGTGAAGGGCCCTTTGGAAGGTCCAGAGGTTAGGTGTGATTAGCCTCGAGTCGCCTCTGCGGAAATGGGGCTCATCTCGTCTGGAGGGAAGAACCTCCTGGATTTTCTCGAGTTGTGGCAGGTCTCTCGACTTATGACGGGGACCTCAGGGACTCGCTCTGGTGGCCTCAGGAAGGCCAGTCCCCATGCGAGTGGCTCGGGGGCCTCTCGGGATTTCACTCCGTCGATGCCGGGGCCTAAGCCTTGTGTGGAGTCGGTGCAGGAACCTGAGGATTCCTCTCCTTGCTGACATGATCTTGGGTACTTCTGGAGTCTCCCCAGGGAGTCAGTCCTCGTCTCGAGTGGCGCATGCACATGCGCTTACCTCCCGAGCTGTAGCTGCAGTATCTCGCTTCCCTTCTTGTGGAGTAAGGGATCTGTGGCTTTCCCTCGAGTCTTTCCCACGAGGCTTTCCCACGAGGCTTTCCCAAAGGGCTGTCCCACATGCCACCGTTGTGTGAGTCGATCCTCGGCTTGAGAGCCAAGGCAATGCAGGGAAAACAGGTTTCCGTGAAATGGACTGAGACATGTGGGGGACTCTGGAATGGTGGCACCACCCTGGAGTTCCTCTCGCCTTTCCTGTGGAGAGCGACTCCTCTTGAGACGCTATGGGAACGCCGGAATTCTTTCCCGACAACGCAGGGAAAGGATCCCTCCTCTCGATCTTGGAGACGGAAACGGGCTCCTCTGGATGTGGGCAGGCCTCTCGTGCTTCCTCTCGAGTGGAGACAGGTATGTCAGGGAACTTCTTGAGTTGCAGCAAGGACGTGAAGGACCCTTTGGAAGTTCAGAGGTTAGGTGTGATTAGCCTCGAGACGTCTCAGCGGAAATGGGCCTCATCTCGCCTGGAGGGAGAACCTTCTGATTTTCTCGAGTTGCGGCAGGTGCTCTCGACTTACGACGGGGACCTCAGGACCCGCTCTTGTGGCCTCAGGAAAGGCCAGTCCCCATGCGTGTTGCTCGGGGGCCTCTCGGGATTCCTCTCCCGTCGATGCCAGGCCTAAGACCTTTGTGTGGAGTCAGTGCCGGAACCTGAGGATTCCTCTCCAGTGCTGACATGGTTCTTGGGGTACTAATGGAGTCTCCCTAGTGGAGCAGTCCTCGTCTCGAGTGGGGGCATGCACGTGCGATTTCCTCCCGAGCTGAAGCAGCAGTGTCACGCTTCCCTTCGCGTGGATCAAGGGATCTGTGTCTTTCCTCGAGGCTTTCCCACGAGGCTTTCCCACGAGGCCTTCCCACAGGGCTGTGCCACGTGCCACTGTGGTGTGAGTCGATCCTCGCCTGAAAGTCGAGGCAGTGCAGGGAAAACAGGTTTCCCTGGAATGGAATGAGACATCGGGGGACTCTGGGAATGGTGGCACGACCCTGCAGTTCCTCTCCCCTTTCCTTTGGAGAGCGCCTCCTCTTGAGATGCGATGGAATGCCCGGAATTCTTTCCCGACCAAGTAGGGAAAGGATCCCTCATCTCGAGCTACGAGCCGGAAACGGAGCTCCTCTGGATGTGGCCGGGACCCTCGTGCTTCCTCTTGAGTGGAGACGGGTATGTCGGGGAACTTCTTGAGTTGCAGCATGACTGTGAAGACTCTTTAGAAGTTCCAGAGTTCACGTGTGATTAGCCTCGAGACACATCAGTGGAAACGGGCCTCATCTCACCTGCAGGGGAGAACCTCCTGGATTTTACCGAGTTGCGGCAGGTGCTCTCGACTTACGACGGGGACCTCATGGACCCGCTCTGGTTACCTCAGGAAAGGCCAGTCCCCATGTGAGTTGCTAGAGGTCCTGTCGCTATTCCTCTCCCGTCGATGCCAGGGCCTAAGACCTTGTGTGGAGTCGGGGCCGGAACCTGAGGATTCCTCTCCAGGGCTGACATGCATCTTGGGGTATTTCTGGAGTCTCCCCAGGGGAGTCAGTTCTCGTCTCGAGTAGGGGCATGCACGTGCGCTTTCCTCCCGTGCTGTAGCAGCAGTGTCACGCTTCCCGTCGCGTGGATTAAGGGATCTGTGGCTTTCCCTCGAGGCTTTCCCACGAGGCTTTCCCACAGGGTTGTCACACGTGCCACCAGGTGTGAGTCGATCCTCAGCGTGAAAGTCGAAGCAGTGCAGGGAAAACAGGATCCTCTGGAATGGACTGAGACATCTGGGGGACTCTTGGAATGGTGGCACGACCCATGAGTTCCTCTCGCCTTTCCTGTGCAGCGCGCCTCCTCTTGAGATGCGTCGAAACGTCGGGAATTCTTTCCCGAGGAAGCAGGGAAGGATCCCTCATCTCGAGCTTGGAGGAGGAAACGGAGCTCCTCTGGCGGTTGCCGGACCCTCGTGCTTCCTCTGGAGTGGAGACGGGTATGTCGGGGAACTTCTTGAGTTTTAGCAAGGGTGTTTAGGACACTTTGGAAGTTCCAGAGTTTAGTTGTGATTACTCTCGAGACGCCGCAGAGAAAATGGGCCTCATCTCGACTGGAGCAGAGAACCTCCTGGATTTTCTCGAGTTGCGGCAGGTACTCTCGACATACGACCGTGACCTCAGGGACAGTGTAGCAGATGTGTCACGCTTCCCGTCCCGGGGATCAAGGGATCTGTGGCTTTCCCTCGAGGCTTTCTCACAGGGCTGTCCCACATGCCACCATGGTGTGAGTGGATCCTCGGCGTGAAAGTCGAGGCAGTGCTGGGAAAACGGGTTCCTCTGAAATGGACTGAGACATCTGGGGGACTCTTGAAATGGTGGCACGACCCTGGAGTTCCTCTTGCCTTTCCTATTGAGAACCCTTGCTCTTGAGATGCCATGGGAACGCCGAAAAATCTTTCCTGACTAAGCAGGATAGGATCCTTCATCTCGGAAACGGGGTTCCTCTGAATGTGGGCGGGACCCTCGTGCTTCCTCTCGTGTGGAGACGGGTATGTCGGGGAACTTCTTGAGTTGCAGCAAGGACCCTTTTTAATTTCCAGAGGTTAGGTGTGATGAGCCTCCAGACACCTCAGAGGAAATGGGCCTCATCCCGCCTGGAGGGGAGAACCTCCTGGATTTTACCCAGTTGCGGCAGGTGCTCTCGAGTTACGACGGGTCCTCAGGGACCCGCTCTGGTGGCCTCAGGAAAGGCCAGTCCCCATGCGAGTTACCAGGGGGCCTTTAGGGATTCCTCTCCCATCGATGCCGGTGCCTAAGACCTTGTGTGGAGTCGGGGCCAGACCCTGAGGATGCCTCTCCAGTGCTGACATGAATCTTTCCGTACTTCTGGAGTCTCACCAGGGGAGTCAGTCCTCATCTCGTGTGGGGGCATGCACCTGCCATTTCCTCACGACCTGCAGCAGCAGTGTCACGCTTGCCGACGTGTGGATCAAGGGATCTGTCGCTTTCCATTGAGGCTTTCCCACGAGGCTTTCCAACAGGGCTGTCCCACGTGCCACGGTGGTGTGAGTCGATCCTCGGCGTGAACGTCGAGGCAGTGCAGGGAAAACAGTTTCTTCTGGAATGGACTTAGACATCTGGGGACTCTTGGAATGCTGGCAAGGCCCTGGAGTTCCTCTCGTCTTTCCTGTGGAGAGCGCCTCCTCTTGAGATGCGACGGGAAGGCCGGGAATTCTTTCCCGACGACAAAGGGAAAGGATCCCTCTTCTCGAGCTACGAGGCGGAAACGGGCTCCGCTGGATATGGGCGGGAACCTCGTCCTTCCTCTCGAGTGGATATGGGTATGTCGGAGAACTTCTTGACTTGCAGCAAGGGTGTGAAGGACCCTTTGGAAGTTCCAGAGGTTAGGTGTGATTAGCCTCGAGACGCCTCAGCGGAAATGGGCCTCATCTCGCCTGGAGGGAGAACCTCCTGGATTTTCTCGAGTTGCGGCAGGTGCTCTCGAGTTACGACGAGACCTCAGGGACCCGCTCTGGTGACCTCAGGAAAGGCCAGTCCCCATGCGAGGTGCTAGGGGGCCTCTCAGGATTCCTCTCCGTCGATGCCGGGGCCTAAGACCTTGTGTGGAGTCGGGACCGGAACCTGAGGATTCCTCTCCAGTGCTGACATGGATCTTGGCGTACTTCTGGAGTCTCCCAAGCTTGCGTCAGTCCTCGGCTCGAGTGGGTCATGCACGTGCGCTTTCCTCCCGAGGGTAGCAGCAGTGTCACGCTTCCCTTCTCGTGGATCAAGGAATCTGTGGCTTTCCCTGGAGTCTTTCCCATGAGGCTTTCCCACAAGGCTATTCCACTTGCCACCATGGTGTGAGTCGATCCTCGGCGTGAAAGTCGAACCAGTGCAGGGAAAACAGGAACCTCCTTCCCCACAGTAGGGATACACTTCCCCTTGGCGGGTATCTCCAGGGCACTCGCGCTGGGGGTTGCCGCGGAGGTGCGGGCCTCAGGCTCCACGTGAGAAAAGCCCCAAATGGCATTAGCTGCCAGTCCAGACGCTGGCCCCTCAGGTCTCTGGCCGGAGCCTTGGCTCCAGGCAACTCAAAGCCCTCGGGGGTGGCACTCTGGGACTGCTGTAGGGAAAGGATGCCAAGAGCCCACGGAGGAGTTGGGGAGGGGGCATGGGGAAACGGGAGGCGAGGACAGCGAGGGATCTAGGTGGAGCGCTGGAAGAGAGCGTTGGTGTCCCGGAATGCCTCGGAGGAGCCAACGGGGACAGTCGAGAGGACCAGGGACCTGTGGAATGTAAAAGGCGGAAATCTCAGAGCAAGCAGGCTGGAAAGGGGGCGTTGGTGGCCAATTCAAAGGACCTAGGGGCGTTTCCTGGGCGGTGTGTTCCTTGCACTGCTGAGGGCCCCTGATTGATCCACTCGGGGTTGAACCCACCCCCCGCTGCGAGAGGGCCACAAACAAAGCCCCGAACTGCCCGCCACCCCAACGGGGATCTTGGCCGTCCAGGGCACAGCCGTGCCCGGGAAAATCCCACTCGCTCCACGGGACTCCGTCCAGGGTCTCTGCTTGGAAAGAGGCCAGGGGCAGCCCCCTCCATCTACCCACCCAAACCCTATTGACGTCAATGGTGCGGAGACG
>NW_017201252.1:0-6748 GCF_001704415.2 Capra hircus | reverse complement strand
CTGTGGAGAGCGCCTCCCTTGAGATGCGACGGAAATGCCGGGAATTCTTTCCCCACGAGCAGGGAAAGGATCCCTCCTCTCGAGTTTGGAGGCGGACACCGGGCTCCTCTGGATGTAGGCGGGACTCTCGTGCTTCCTCTCGAGTGAAGACGGGTATATCGGGGAACTTCTTGAGTTGCAGCAAGGGTGTGAAGGACCCTTTGGAAGTTCCAGAGGTTAGGTGTGATTAGCCTCGAGACGCCTCAGCGGAAATGGGCCTCATCTCGCCTGGAGGGAGAACCTCCTGGATTTTCTCGAGTTGCGGCAGGTGCTCTCGACTTAAGACGGGAACCTCAGGGACCCGCTGTGGTGCTCAGGAAAGGCCAGTCCCATGCGAGTTGCTCGGGGCCTCTCGGGATTCCTCTCCCGTCGATGCAGGGGCCTAAGACTTGTGTGGAGCCGGTGCCGGAACCTGAGGATTCCTCTCCAGTGCTGACATGGATCTTGGGGTAATTCTGGAGTCTCCCCAGGGAGTCAGTCGTAGTCTCGAGTGGGGGCATGCACGTGCGATTTCCTCCAGAGCTGTAGCAGTAGTGTCACGCTTCCATTCGCGTGGATCAAGGGATCTGTGGCTTTCCCTAGAGACTTTCCCACGAGGCTTTCCCACGGGCTTTCCCACGAGGCTTTCCCACAGGGCTGTCCCACGTGCCACCGTGGTGTGAGTCGATCCTCGGCTAGAAAGTCAAGGCAGTGCAGGGAAAACAGGTTTCCCTGGAATGGACTGAGACATCTGGGGGGACGCTGCGAATGGTGGCACGACCCTTGAGTTCCTCTCGCCTTTCCTGTGGAGAGCGCCTCATCTTGAGATGGGACGGGAACGCCGGGAATTCATTCCCAACCACACAGGGAAAGGATCCCTCCTCTCGAGCAACGAGCCGGAAACGGAGCTCCTCTGGATGTGGCCGGGACCCTCGTGCTTCCTCTTGAGTGGAGACGGGTATGTCGGGGAACTTCTTTAGTTGCAGCATGACTGTGAAAGACTCTTTAGAAGTTCCAGAGTTCACGTGTGATTAGCCTGGAGACACATCAGTGGAAACGGGCCTCATCTCACCTGCATGTGAGAACCTCCTGGATTTTACCGAGTTGCGGCAGGTGCTCTCGACTTACGACGGGGACCTCATGGACCCGCTCTGGTTACCTCAGGAAAGGCCAGTCCCCATGTGAGTTGCTAGAGGTCCTGTCGCTATTCCTCTCCCGTCGATGCCAGGGCCTAAGACCTTGTGTGGAGTCGGGGCCGGAACCTGAGGATTCCTCTCCAGGGCTGACATGCATCTTGGGGTATTTCTGGAGTCTCCCCAGGGGAGTCAGTTCTCGTCTCGAGTAGGGGCATGCACGTGCGCTTTCCTCCCGTGCTGTAGCAGCAGTGTCACGCTTCCTGTCGCGTGGATTAAGGGATCTGTGGCTTTCCCTGGAGGCTTTCCCACGAGGCTTTCCCACAGGGTTGTCACACGTGCCACCAGGTGTGAGTCGATCCTCAGCGTGAAAGTCGAAGCAGTGCAGGGAAAACAGGATCCTCTGGAATGGACTGAGACATCTGGGGGACTCTTGGAATGGTGGCACGACCCATGAGTTCCTCTCGCCTTTCCTGTGCAGCTCGCCTCCTCTTGAGATGCGTCGAAACGTCGGGAATTCTTTCCCGAGGAAGCAGGGAAGGATCCCTCATCTCGAGCTTGGAGGAGGAAACGGAGCTCCTCTGGCGGTTGCCGGACCCTCGTGCTTCCTCTGGAGTGGAGACGGGTATGTCGGGGAACTTCTTGAGTTTTAGCAAGGGTGTTTAGGACACTTTGGAAGTTCCAGAGTTTAGTTGTGATTACTCTCGAGACGCCGCAGAGAAAATGGGCCTCATCTCGACTGGAGCAGAGAACCTCCTGGATTTTCTCGAGTTGCGGCAGGTACTCTCGACATACGACCGTGACCTCAGGGACAGTGTAGCAGATGTGTCACGCTTCCCGTCCCGGGGATCAAGGGATCTGTGGCTTTCCCTCGAGGCTTTCTCACAGGGCTGTCCCACATGCCACCATGGTGTGAGTGGATCCTCGGCGTGAAAGTTGAGGCAGTGCTGGGAAAACGGGTTCCTCTAAAATGGACTGAGACATCTGGGGGACTCTTGAAATGGTGGCACGACCCTGGAGTTCCTCTTGCCTTTCCTATTGAGAACCCTTGCTCTTGAGATGCCATGGGAACGCCGAAAAATCTTTCCTGACTAAGCAGGATAGGATCCTTCATCTCGGAAACGGGGTTCCTCTGAATGTGGGCGGGACCCTCGTGCTTCCTCTCGTGTGGAGACGGGTATGTCGGGGAACTTCTTGAGTTGCAGCAAGGACCCTTTTTAATTTCCAGAGGTTAGGTGTGATGAGCCTCCAGACACCTCAGAGGAAATGGGCCTCATCCCGCCTGGAGGGGAGAACCTCCTGGATTTTACCCAGTTGCGGCAGGTGCTCTCGAGTTACGACGGGTCCTCAGGGACCCGCTCTGGTGGCCTCAGGAAAGGCCAGTCCCCATGCGAGTTACCAGGGGGCCTTTAGGGATTCCTCTCCCATCGATGCCGGTGCCTAAGACCTTGTGTGGAGTCGGGGCCAGACCCTGAGGATGCCTCTCCAGTGCTGACATGAATCTTTCCGTACTTCTGGAGTCTCACCAGGGGAGTCAGTCCTCATCTCGTGTGGGGGCATGCACCTGCCATTTCCTCACGACCTGCAGCAGCAGTGTCACGCTTGCCGACGTGTGGATCAAGGGATCTGTCGCTTTCCATTGAGGCTTTCCCACGAGGCTTTCCAACAGGGCTGTCCCACGTGCCACGGTGGTGTGAGTCGATCCTCGGCGTGAACGTCGAGGCAGTGCAGGGAAAACAGTTTCTTCTGGAATGGACTTAGACATCTGGGGGACTCTTGGAATGCTGGCAAGGCCCTGGAGTTCCTCTCGTCTTTCCTGTGGAGAGCGCCTCCTCTTGAGATGCGACGGGAAGGCCGGGAATTCTTTCCCGACGACAAGGGGAAAGGATCCCTCTTCTCGAGCTACGAGGCGGAAACGGGGCTCCGCTGGATATGGGCGGGAACCTCGTCCTTCCTCTCGAGTGGATATGGGTATGTCGGAGAACTTCTTGACTTGCAGCAAGGGTGTGAAGGACCCTTTGGAAGTTCCAGAGGTTAGGTGTGATTAGCCTCGAGACGCCTCAGCGGAAATGGGCCTCATCTCGCCTGGAGGGGAGAACCTCCTGGATTTTCTCGAGTTGGCGGCAGTGCTCTCGAGTTACGACGGAGACCTCAGGGACCCGCTCTGGTGACCTCAGGAAAGGCCAGTCCCCATGCGAGGTGCTAGGGGGCCTCTCAGGATTCCTCTCCGGTCGATGCCGGGGCCTAAGACCTTGTGTGGAGTCGGGACCGGAACCTGAGGATTCCTCTCCAGTGCTGACATGGATCTTGGCGTACTTCTGGAGTCTCCCAAGCTTGCGTCAGTCCTCGGCTCGAGTGGGGTCATGCACGTGCGCTTTCCTCCGAGCGGTAGCAGCAGTGTCACGCTTCCCTTCTCGTGGATCAAGGAATCTGTGGCTTTCCCTGGAGTCTTTCCCATGAGGCTTTCCCACAAGGCTATTCCACTTGCCACCATGGTGTGAGTCGATCCTCGGCGTGAAAGTCGAACCAGTGCAGGGAAAACAGGAACCTCCTTCCCCACAGTAGGGGATACACTGTCCCCTTGGGCGGGTATCTCCAGGGCACTCGCGCTGGGGGTTGCCCGCGGAGGTGCGGGCCTCAGGCTCCACGTGAGAAAAGCCCCAAATGGCATTAGCTGCCAGTCCAGACGCTGGCCCTCAGGTCTCTGGCCGGAGCCTTGGGCTCCAGGCAACTCAAAGCCCCTCGGGGTGGCACTCTGGGACTGCTGTAGGGAAAGGATGCCAAGAGCCCACGGAGGAGTTGGGGAGGGGGCATGGGGAAACGGAGGCGAGGACAGCGAGGGATCTAGGTGGAGGCGCTGGAGAGAGCGTCTGGTGTCCCGGAATGCCTCGGAGGAGCCAGCGGGGACAGTCGAGGACCAGGGACCTGTGGAATGTGAAAAGGCGGGAAATCTCAGAGCAAGGCAGGCTGGGAAAGGGGCGTTGGTGGCCAATTCAAAGGGACCTAGGGGCGTTTCCTGGGCGGTGAGTTCCCTTGGCACTGCTGAGGGCCCCTGATTGATCCACTCGGGGTTGAACCCACCCCCGCTGCGAGGGAGGGCCACAAACCAAAGCCCCCGAACTGCCCGCCCACCCCAACGGGGATCTTGGCGGTCCAGGGCACAGCCGTGCCCGGGAAAAGCCCACTCGCTCCACGGGACTCCGTCCAGGGTCTCTGCTTGGAAAGAGGCCAGGGGCGGCCCCCTCCATCTACCCACCCAAACCCTATTGACGTCAATGGTGGCGGAGACGCCTCCCGTTCTCCAGAGTCCTGAGCTGCTGGGTCCCCGCCCACTCGGCCAGCAGTCTGCAGCGTGCCCGTGTGCCTCTCCCACCATGGCTTCGTCCGGCTCCTCCAGCACCTCAAGCGGTACGTTTGCCCTCGGTCCCTGTGGTCGGATCACATCTCAGGGGATTTGCGGGTGGCCTGGGCAAGGGCTCTCGGCCAATGTGTTGACCCCCTCCCACCCGAGAACGGCTGGGACCCATCGGCCAGGCCCGGGGTTCCGAGGCGTCAGGTGTGCCCAAATTCGGAGGGCGTGGCATCGTTCGTTCATCTTGCTCCTTTGGCACACACATGGCTTCTCCGTTCTCTTTTCTGGGAAGACAGTGTTGTTTCAGGGGGCGTGCTGCGGGGGGCGGGGGCCGGGGTTGGGGGGTGGTGGGAGCGGGTGCTTTGCTGGGATGAGGCCCTTTATCCTCACATCTTCATGTGGGAATGGGAGTCGGGGAGCTCTGTGGCCTTGCTGCCTTCAGTGGCTTCCTCTGCACAGGGGCCTAGTGGCTTCTGCCTTTTGTCAGGCGTTACGGGGTTTGGGCGTCGCTTTGGTGGCCTTGGCCTTAGCCTTGGCCTGGGCCTTGGCCTTGCCCTTGGCGTTGCTGTTGCCCTTGCCTTGGTCTTGGGCTTGGCCTTGCCTGCCCTTGAACTTGAACTTGAAACTTGACCTTGACCTTGACCTTGAACTTGCTTGACTTGAACTTGAACTTGAACCTTGACTTGAACTTGAACTTGGCTTGACCTTGAACTTCAACTTGAACTTGACCTTGACTTGAAGACTTGAACTTGACCTTGACTTGAACTTGAACTTGACTTTGAACTTCTTGACTTTGAACTTGAACTTGAACTTGAACTTGAACTTGACCTTGAACTTGACTTTGAACTTGAACTTGAACTTGACTTGACTTGAGAACTTGAACTTGAACTTGACTTGAACTTGAACTTGAACTTGCTTGAACTTGAACTTGACCTTGACTTGAACTTCAACTTGAACTTGACTTGACTTGAACTTGAACTTGACCTTGAACTTGAACTTGAACTTGATTGACCTTGAACTTGAACTTGACTTGAACTTGAACTTCAACTTGAACTTGCTTGAACTTCAACTTGAACCTTGAACTTTTGAACTTGACCTTGACCTTGAACTTGAACTTCACTTTGAACTTGACCTTGACCTTGACCTTGAACTTGACCCTGAACTTGACCTTGGCCTTGAACTTGAAGTTGACCTTGAACTTGAACTTAAACTTCACCTTGATCTTGAGCTTGAACTTGAACTTGAACTTGACTTGACCTTGACCTTGAACTTGACCTTGACCTTGACCAACAACGGGAGACCTCGAGATTTGCTCAGAGCACCGGAGGTCCAGAAGCAGGGCCCTGTATCTCCCCTTCCCTTTGTGATCATTGCAAAGACATTCCTAGCTGATAGCGGGAGTGCCCCTGAAGAAGCAAGCAGTGGGAGTGTGTTTGACACGACTGTGTGCCTTCCTGGCCTCAGCTCCACAAGGGGCCTTTCCTCTCGAAGTAGGCCCCATGTCCCCTTGGGGAGGGTGTCATGCCTCTTTTCTCCTCACTGCAAAAGGGTGGAGCCAAGCTCGCTCTGTCAGAGGTACAAAAACAGCAATTGAATGGATTTTCAAGCTCTTGCTAGGCTGCACCCTTTCAGGGCCCACTTTACTGAAACAGGTGCTCTGTGGCCCTGGTTGGGTATGCAGGTTCACAAACAGGGTGAGATCCTGTCCAAGCCAAGAATTTTCCTGAAAGACCTAGGCTCACTAGAGCTCTCCTCCAGAGCAAAGGGGATAGAGGAGATGTATGGAGGAGTCTTTGCCTTTCCCTGTGAGTGTGGGGCTAGTCCCTACGGCCCCAAGCTCAGGGATAACTGCCTCTAAGAAAGGAATGGCAAGAAGCACTATTCTTGGAGGTTGGGACAGGGAGTTCGCAGCATGTGGGGAAAGAAAGACTTCTTCGGGGAAGAAGAGCAACCACCGGGGGTGTGTTTGCAAGCCTCTATTTGGAAGGAACAGGTTTGCTTATACAACTCAAGACCTCCAGATCTGCTCAGAGGACTGAAGTTCCAGAGACAGGGCCATGTATCTCCCCCTTCCCTTTGAGATCCTTGCAAAGACATTCCTAGCAGATCGTGGGAGTGCCCATGAAGAAGCAAGCAGCGGGAGTGTGCTTGACATCACTGGCTGCCTACCTGGGCTCAGCTCCTCAAGGGGCCTTTCTCTCCTGGTAGGCCTATGTCCCCTTTTGGGAGAGGGTGGTGCCCTCTT
>NW_017201251.1:0-6748 GCF_001704415.2 Capra hircus | reverse complement strand
CTTACTCATATTACGGGTAACTGCTGCACGTTCCCATAGTTGTTGTCCTCCTTATGAATTTCTATGGGAGACCCCCTCCCACAGTGAGGCAGGTGTTTAGCAGATTTGCCACAAGTAAGGGGTGGATTTCACAGCAGATGGAACAATTAGTAAGGTAATAAATCAGGTAACTAAGTTTGTATAAAAAAGAATATCATTCCCCTTGAGGAACAGATTCATGAATTTGTGCTCAGTGATCAGGTGTGGCTCAATGACTGGAAACACAATTCCTTGGCCTGACATCGGAAAGGTCCTTATACTGTTGTTTTAGCCACAATTCTGAAAGAGATGGGAATACCAGACCACCTAACCTGCCTCTTGAGAAATCTGGATGAAGGTCAGGAAGCAACAGTTAGAGTAGGACATGGAACAACAGACTGGTTCCAAAAAGGAAAAGGAGTATGCAAAGGCTGTATATTGTCACCCTGTTTATTTAACTTCTATGCAGAGTACATCATGAAAAATGCTGGGATGGAAGATACATGAGCTGGAATCAAGATTGCCGGTAGAAATATCAATAAACTAAGATATGCAGATGACACCACCATTATGGCTGAATGTGAAGAGGAACGGGTATGTCGGGGAACTTCTTGAGTTGCAGCAAGGGTGTGAAGGACCCTTTGGAAGTTCCAGAGGTTAGGTGTGGTTAGTCTCGAGATGCCTCAGCAGAAATGGGCCTCATGTCGCCTGGAATGGAGAGGCTCCTGGATATTCCCGAGTTTCAGCAGGTGCTCTCGAGTTACGACGGGGACTTCAGGGACCCGCTCTGGCGGCCGCAGGAAACGCCAGTCATCATGCGTGTTGCTAGGGGGCTCTCGTGATTCCTCTCCCATCGATGCCGGGGCCTAAGACCTTGTGTGGAGTCGGGGCCGGAAGCTGAGGATTCCTCTCCAGTGCTGACATGGATTTTGTGGTACTTCTCGAGTCTCCACAAGGGAGTCAGGCCTCGTCTCGAGTGGGGGCATGAGCGTGCCCTTTCCTCCCATGCTGTAGCAGCAGTGTCACGCTTCCCATGCCTGGACCAAGGGATCTGTGGCTTTCCTCGAGTCTTTCCCACTAGGCTTTCCCACAGGGCTGTCCCACGTGTGACGGTGGTGTGAGTCGATCCTCGGCATGAAGGCCAAGGCAGTGCAGGGAAAACAGGTTTCTGTGGAATGGACTGAGACATCTGGGTGAGTCTCGGAATGGTGGCACGACCCTGCAGTTCCTCTCCCCTTTCCTTTGGAGAGCGCCTCCTCTTGAGATGCGATGGGAATGCCGGGAATTCTTTCCCGACCAATCAGGGAAAGGATCGCTCATCTCGAGCTACGAGCCAGAAACGGAGCTCCTCTGGATGTGGCCGGGACACTCGTGCTTCCTCTTGAGTGGAGACGGGTATGTCGGGGTGCTTCTTGAGTTGCAGCATGACTGTGAAAGACTCTTTGGAAGTTCCAGAGGTCACGTGTGATTAGCCTCGAGACACCTCAGGGGAAACGGGCCTCATCTCGCCTGGAGGGGAGAACCGCCTGGATTTTACCGAGTTGCGGCAGGTGCTCTCGACTTACGACGGGGACCTCAGGGACCCGCTCTGGTGACCTCAGGAAAGGCCAGTCCCCATGCGAGTTGCTAGAGGGCCTGTCGCTATTCCACTCCCGTCGATGCCAGGGCCTAAGACCTTGTGTGGAGTCGGGGCCGGAATCTGAGGATTCCTCTCCAAGGCTGACATGAATGTTGGGGTACTTCTGGAGATTCCCAAGGGGAGTCAGTCCTCGTCTCGAGTGGGGGCATGCACGTGCGCTTTCCTCCCGTGCTGTAGCAGCAGTGTCACGCTTCCCTTCGCGTGGATCAAGGGATCTGTGGCTTTCCCTCAAGGCTTTCCCACGAGGCTTTCCCACAGGGCCCTCCCACGTGCCACCGTGGTGTGAGTCGATCCTCGGCGTGAAAGTCGAAGCAGTGCAGGGAAAACAGGATCCTCTGGAATGGACTGAGATATCTGGGGGACTCTTGGAATGGTGGCACGACCCATGAGTTCTTCTCGCCTTTCCTGTGCAGTGGGCCTCCTCTTGAGAAGCGTCGGAAACGTCGGGAATTCTATCCCGAGGAAGCAGGGAAGGATCCCTCATCTTTAGCTTGGAGGCGGAAACGGAGCTCCTCTGGATGTGGCCGGGACCTTCGGGCTTCCTCTGGAGTGGAGACGGGTGTGTCGGGTAACTTCTTGAGTGCAGCTAAGGTGTGAAGGAACCTTTGGAAGTTCCAGAGGTTAGGTGTGATTAGCCTCGAGACGCCTCAGCGGAAATGGGCCTCATCTCGCCTGGAGGGGAGAACCTCCTGGATTTTCTCGAGTGTGGCAGGTGCTCTAGAATTACGACGGGGACCTCAGGGACCCTCTCCGGTGTCCTGAGGAAAGGCCAGTCTCCATGCGAGTTGTTCGATGGCCTCTCGGGATTCCTCTCCCGTTGATGCCGTGGTCTGAGACCTTGTACGGAGTCGGTGCTGGAACCTGAGGATTCCTCTCCAGTGCTGACATGGATCTTGGGGTACTACTGGAGTCTCCCGAGGGGAGTCAGTCCTCGTCTCGAGTGGGGGCATGCACGTGCGCTTTCCTCCCGAGCTGTAGCAGCAGTGTCAGGCTTCCCTTCGCGTGAATCAAGGGATCTGTGGCTTTCCCTCGAGGCTTTCCACGAGGCTTTCCCACAGGGCTGTCCCACGTACCACCATGGTGTGAGTTGATCCTCGGCTTGAAAGTCGAGGCAGTGCAGGGAAAACAGGATTTCCTGGAATTGACTGAGACATCTGGGGGACTCTGGGAATGGTGGCATGACAGGGAGTTCCTCTCGCCTTTCCTGTGGAGAGTGACTCCCGAGAATTCTTTCGCTATCACGCTGGGAAAGGATCCCTCCTCTCGAGCTATGAGACGGAAACGGGGCTCCTCTGGATGTGGGCGGGACTCTCGTGCCTCCTTTCGAGTGGAGACGGGTATGTGGGGGAACTTCTTGAGTTGCAGCAAGGGTGTGAAGGACCTTTGGAAATTCCAGAGCTTAGGTGTGATTAGCCTCGAGACGCCCCAGCGGAAATGGGCCCATCTCTCCTGGGAGGGGACAACCACCTGGATTTTCTCAAGTTGCGGCAGGTGGTCTCGACCTATGACGGGGACCTCAGGGAACCGCTCTGTTGGCCTGAGGAAATGCCAGTCCCCATGCGAGTTGCACGGTGGCCTCTCAGGATTCCTCTCCCGTCGATGCCGGGCCTAAGACCTTGTTTGGAGTCGGTGCCAGAACCAGAGGATTCCTCTCCAGTGCTGACATGGATCTTGGGGTACTTCTGGAGTCTCCCCAGGGGAGTCAGTCCTCGTCTCGAGTGGGGGCATGCACGTGTGCTTTCCTCACGAGCTGTAGCAGCAGTGTCACGCTTCCCTTCGCCTGGATCAAGGGATCTATGGCTTTCCCTCGAGGCTTTCCCACGAGACTTTCCCACGAGGCTTTCCCACAGGGCTGTCCCACGTGCCACCGTGGTGAAAGTCGACCCTGGGCTTGAAAGTCGAGGCAGTGCAGGGAAAACAGTTTTCCCTGGAATGGACTGAGACATCTGGGGGACTCTGGGAATGGTGTCACGACCCTGGACTTCCTCTCGCCTTTCCTGTGGAGAGCACCTCCTCTTGAGATGCAACGGGAACGCCGGAAATTCTTTCCCCACCACGCAGGGAAAGGATCCCTCCTCTCGAGCTAGGAGGCGGAAACGGGGCTCCTCTGGATGTGGGCGGGACTATCGTACTTCCTCTCGAGTGGAGACGGGTATGTCGGGGAACTGCTTGAGTTGCAGCAAGGGTGTGAAGGACGCTTTGCAAGTTCCAGAGGTTAGGTGTGATTAGCGTCGAGATGCCTCAGTGGAAATGGGCCTCATCTCGCCTGGAGGGGAGAACCTCCTGAATTTTCTCGAGTTGCGGCAGGTGCTCTCGACTTACGACAGGGACCTCAGGGAGCCACTCTGGTGGCCTCAGGAAAGGCCAGTCCCCATGCAAGTTGCTCGGGGCCTCTCGGGATTCCTCTCCCGACGATGCCGGGCCTAAGACTTTGTGTGCAGTCGGTGCCGGAACCTGAGGATTCCTGACAGTGCTTACATGGATCTTGGGGTACTTCTGAAGTCTCCCCAGGGAGTCAGTCCTCGTCTCGAGTGGGGGCATGCACGTGCGCTTTCCTCCCGAGCTGTAGCAGCAGTGTCACGCTTCTTGGCGATTGGATCATGGTATCAGTGGCTTTCCCTGAAGGCTTTCCCTCGAGGCTTTTCCACGAGGCTTTCCCACAGGGCTGTCCCACGTGCCACCGGGGTGTGAGTCGATCCTCGGCTTGAAAGTCGAGGCAGTACAGGGAAAACAAGTTTCCCTGGAATGGACTGAGACATCTGAGGGAATCTGGGAATGGTGGCACGACCCTGGAGTTCCTCTCGCCTTTTCTGTGGAGAGCGCGCTACTCTTGAGATGCGACGGGAATGCCGGAAATTCTTTCCCGACCACGCAGGGAAAGGATCCCTTCTTTCGAGCTATGAGGTGGAAACGGGGCTCCTCCTCATGTGGGCGGGACTCTCGTGCTTCCTCTCGAGTGGAGTCGGGTATGTTGGGGAACTTCTTGAGTTGCAGCAAGGGTGTGAAGGACCCTTTGGCAGTTCTAGAGGTTAGGTGTGATTAGCCCCGAGATGCCTCAATGGAAATGGGCCTCATCTCGCCTGGAGGGGAGAAACTCCTGGATATTCTCGAGCTGCGGCAGGTGCTCTAGACTTACCATGGGGAACTCAGGGACCCACTCTAGTGGCCTCAGGAAATTCCAGTCCCCATGCGAGTTCCTCGGGCCCTCTCCGGATTCCTCTCCCGTCGATGCCGGGGCCTCAGACCTTACGTAGAGTCGGTGCTGTAACCTGAGGATACCTCTCCAGTGCTGACATGGATCTTGGTCTACTGCTGGAGTCTCCCCAGGGGAGTCAGTCCTCGTCTCAGTTGAGGGCATGCACGTGCGCTTTCCTCCCCAGCTGTAGCAGCAGTGTCGTGCTTCCCTTCGCGTGGATCAAGGGATCTGTGGCTTTCCCTCGAGGCTTTCCCACAAGGCTTTCCCACGAGGCTTTGCCACACGGCTGTCCACGTGCCACAGTGGTGTGAGTCGATCCTCGGCTTGAAAGTCGAGTCAGTGCGGGGAAACAGGTTTCCCTGGAATGGACTGAGACATCTGGGGGACTCGGAGAATAATGGCATGTCCGTGGAGTTCGGCTCGCCTTTCCTGTGGAGAGCGCCTCCTCTTGAGATGCGACGGGAACGCCGGGAATTCTTTCCCGACCTCGCAGGGAAAGGATCCCTCCTCTCGAGCTATGAGGCGGAAACGGGGCTCCTCTGGATGTGGGCGGAACTATCGTGCTTCCTCTTGAGTGGAGACGGGTATGTCGGGGAACTTCTTGATTTGCAGCAAGGGTGTGAAGGACCCTTTGGAAGTTCCAGAGTTTAAGTGTGCTTAGCCTTGAGATGTGTCAGCGGAAATAGGCTTCATTTTGCCTGGAGGGGAGAACATCCTTGATTTTCTCCAGTTGCGGCAGGTGCTCTCGACTTACGACGGGGACCGCAGGGACCCGCTCTGGTGGCCTCAGGAAAGGCCAGTCAAGATCCAAGACAGCACTGGAGAGGGAGAGACATCAGGAGAGGCTCCCGAGCAACTCGCATGGGGACTGGCCTTTCCTGAGGCCACCAAAGCGGGCGCCTTAGGTCCCTGTCGTAAGTCGAGAGCACCTGGCGCTCGAGAAAATCCAGGAGGTTCTCCCCTCCAGGCGAGATGAGACCCATTTGCGCTGAGGCATCTCGAGGCTAATCACACCTAAACTCTGGAACTTCCAAAGGGTCCTTCACACCCTTGCTGCAACTCAAGAAGTTCCCCGACATACCAGTCTCCACGCGAGAGGAAGCATGAGAGTCCCGCCCACATCCAGGGAGCCCCCGTTTCCGCCTCCTGGCTCAAGAGGAGGGACCTTTCCCTGCGTGTTCGGGAAAGAATTCCCGGCATTCCCGTCGCATCTCAAGAGAAGCTGCTCTCCACAAGAAAGGCGAGAGGAACTCCAGGGTCGTGTCACCATTCCAGAGTCCCCCAGATGACTCAGTCCATTCCAGGGAAAACTCTTTTCCCTGCACTGCCTCGAATTTCAAGCCGAGTATCGACAAACACCACCGGTGGCACGAGGGACAGCCCTGTTGGAAAGCCTCGAAAAGCTCGTGGGAAATCCTCGAGGGAAAGCCACAGATCCCTTGATCCACGCAATGGGAAGCGTGACACTGCTGCTAAACCTTGGGAGGAAAGCGCATGTGCAAGCCCCTACTCGAGACGAGGACTGACTCCCCTGGGGAGACTCCAGAAGTACCCCAAGATCCATGTCAGCACTGGAGAGGAGTCCTCAGGTTCCGGCACCGAATCCACACAAGGTCTTAGGCCCCGCCATCGACGGGAGAGGAATCCTGAGAGGCCCGCTAGCAACTCGCATGGGGACTGGCCTTTCCTGAGGCCACCAGACCGGGTCCCTGAGGTCCCATCGTAAGTCAAGAGCACCTGCCGCAACTCCAAAAAATCCAGGAGATTCTCCCCTCCAGGCGAGATGAGGCCCATTTCCGCTGAGGCGTCTCGAGGCTAATCACACCTAACATCTGGAACTTCCAAAGGGTCCTTCACACCCTTGCTGCAACTCAAGAAGTTCCCCGACATACCGT
>NW_017201250.1:0-6749 GCF_001704415.2 Capra hircus | reverse complement strand
CGTCTATGGCGTCGCACAGAGTCGAACACGACTGAAGCAACTTAGCAGCAGCGCAGCAGCAGTTTCCTTTCTTAGGGGCAGTTATCCCTGAGATTGGGACCTGGAAAGGCAGAGCCACCTCCACACACACGTCTTTTCTGTCCCCTTTCCTCTGGAGGAGAGCTCTAGTGAGCCTAGTCTGTCAGGAAAATTCTTGGCTTTGACGGGATCCCACCCAGTGTGTGAACCTGCATACCCGACTAGGGGCCACAGGGCACCTGTTTGCTCGAGTGGGTCCTGGAGGGGTGCAGCATAGCAAGAGCTTAAAAATCCATCCAATTTGTCTTTTTTTTTAACCTCGGGGAGAACGAGTTTGCTCCACCTCCACCCTTTGGCAGTGTGGAGGGAAGAGGGCACCACCCTCTCCCAAAGGGGACATAGGGCCTACCAGGAGAGAAAGGCCCCTTGAGGAGCTGAGCCCAGGTAGGCAGCCAGTGATGTCAAGCACACTCCGCTGCTTGCTTCTTCATGGGCACTCCCACGATCTGCTAGGAATGTCTTTGCAAGGATCTCAAAGGGAAGGGGAGATACATGGCCCTGTCTCTGGAACTTCAGTCCTCTGAGCAGATCTGGAGGTCTTGAGTTGTATAAGCAAACCTGTTCCTTCCAAATAGAGGCTTGCAAACACACCCCGGTGGTTGCCTCTTCTTCCCCGAAGAAGTCTTTCTTTCCCCACATGCTGCGAACTCCCTGTCCCAACCTCCAAGAATAGCGCTTCTTGCCATTCCTTTCTTAGAGGCAGTTATCCCTGAGCTTGGGGCCGTAGGGAGTAGCCCCACACTCACAGGGAAAGGCAAAGACTCCTCCATACATCTCCTCTATCCCCTTTGCTCTGGAGGAGAGCTCTAGTGAGCCTAGGTCTTTCAGGAAAATTCTTGGCTTGGACAGGATCTCACCCTGTTTGTGAACCTGCATACCCAACCAGGGGCCACAGAGCACCTGTTTCAGTAAAGTGGGCCCTGAAAGGGTGCAGCCTAGCAAGAGCTTGAAAACCATTCAATTGCTGTTTTTGTACCTCTGACAGAGCGAGCTTGGCTCCACCCTTTGGCAGTGAGGAGAAAAGAGGCATGACACCTCCCCAAGGGGACATGGGGCCTATTCGAGAGAAAGGCCCCTTGTGGAGATGAGGCCAGGAAGGCACACAGTCGTGTCAAACACACTCCCACTGCTTGCTTCTTCAGGGGCACTCCGCTATCAGCTAGGAATGTCTTTGCAATGATCACAAAGGGAAGGGGAGATACAGGGCCTGCTTCTGGACCTCCGGTGCTCTGAGCAAATCTCGAGGTCTCCCGTTGTTGGTCAAGGTCAAGGTCAAGTTTCAAGTCAAGGTCAAGTTCAAGTTCAAAAGTTCAAAGTCAAGTTCAAGTCAAGGTCAAGGTCAAGTTCAAGTTCAAGGTCAAGTTCAAGTTCAAGTTCAAATTCAAGTTCAAGTCAAGTCAAGTTCAAGTTGAAGTTCAAGGTCAAGTTCAAGGTAAAGTTCAAGGCAAAGTTCAAGGTCAGGTCAAGTCAAGGTCAAGGTCAAGTCAAGTTCAAGTTCAAAAGTTCAAGTTCAAGTTCAAGTCAAAGTTCAAGGTCAAAGTTCAAGTTCAAGTTCAAAGGTCAAGGTCAAGGCCAATTCAAGTTCAAAGTCAAGGTCAAGGTCAAGTTCAAGGTCAAGGTCAAGTTCAACTTCAAGGGCAGGGCAAGGCCAAGCCCAAGACCAAGGCAAGGCAAGGGCAAGGGCAAGGCCAGGCCAAGGCAAAGGCCAAGGCCACCAAAGCGAAGCCCAAACCCCGTAACGCCTGACAAAAGGCAGAAGCCACTAGGCCCCTGTGCAGAGGAAGCCACTGAAGGCAGCAAGGCCACAGAGCTCCCCGACTCCCATTCCCACAGGAAGATGTGAGGATAAAGGGCCTCATCCCAGCACAGCACCCGCTCCCACCCCGCAACCCGCCCCGCCCCCGCAGCACGCCCCTGAAACAACACTGTCTTCCAGAAAAGAGAACGGAGAAGCCATGTGTGTGCCAAAGGAGCAAGATGAACGAACGATGCCACGCCCTCCGAATTTGGGCACACCTGACGCCTCGAACCCCAGGCCTGGCCGATGGGTCCCAGCCGTTCTCGGGTAGGAGGGGGGTCAACACATTGGCCGAGAGCCCTTGCCCAGGCCACCCGCAAATCCCCTGAGATGTGATCCGACCACAGGGACCGAGGGCAAACGTACCGCTTGAGGTGCTGGAGGAGCCGAACCAAGCCATGGTGGGAGAGGCACACGGGCACGCTGCAGACTGCTGGCCGAGTGGGCGGGGACCCAGCAGCTTAGGACTCTGGAGAACGGGAGGCGTCTCCGCCACCATTGACGTCAATAGGGTTTGGGTGGGTAGATGGTGGGCGTCGCCCCTGGCCTCTTTCCAAGCAGAGACCCTGGACGGAGTCCCGTGGAGCGAGTGGGCTTTTCCCGGGCACGGCTGAGCCCTGGACCGCCAAGATCCCCGTTGGGGTGGGCGGGCAGTTCGCGCGCTTTGGTTTGTGGCCCTCCCTCGCAGCGGGGGGTGGATCAACCCCCGGGTGGATCAATCAGGGGCCCTCAGCAGTGCCAAGGGAGCTCACCGCCCAGGAAACGCCCCAAGGTCCCTTTGAATTGGCCACCAACGCCCCCTTTCCCAGCCTGCCTTGCTCTGGGATTTCCCGCCTTTTCACATTCCACAGGTCCCTGGGCCTCGACTGTCCCCGCTGGCTCCTCCGAGGCATTCCGGGACACCAGACGCTCTCTCCAGCGCTTCCACCTAGATGCCTCGCTGTCCTCGCCTCCGTTTGCCCCATGCCCCCTCCCCAACTCCTCCATGGGCTCTTGGCATCCTTTCCCTACAGCAGTCCCAGAGTGCCACCGCCGAGGGCTTTGAGTTGCCTGGAGCCCAAGGCTCCGGCCAGAGACCTGAGGGGCCAGCGTCTGGACTGGCAGCTAATGCCATTTGGGGCTTTTCTCACGTGGAGCCTGAGGCCCGCACCTCCGCGGGCAACCCCCCAGCGCGAGTGCCCTGGAGACACCCGCCCAAGGGGACAGTGTATCCCCTACTGTGGGGAAGGAGGTTCCTGTTTTCCCTGCACTGGTTCGACTTTCACGCCGAGGATCGACTCACACCATGGTGGCAAGTGGAATAGCCCTGTGGGAAAGCCTCATGGGAAAGACTCCAGGGAAAGCCACAGATTCCTTGATCCACGAGAAGGGAAGCGTGACACTGCTGCTACCGCTCGGGAGGAAAGCGCACGTGCATGACCCCACTCGAGCCGAGGACTGACGCAAGCTTGGGAGACTCCAGAAGTACGCCAAGATCCATGTCAGCACTGGAGAGGAATCCTCAGGTTCCGGTCCCGACTCCACACAAGGTCTTAGGCCCCGGCATCGACGGGAGAGGAATCCTGAGAGGCCCCTAGTACCTCGCATGGGGACTGGCCTTTCCTGAGGTCACCAGAGCGGGTCCCTGAGGTCTCCGTCGTAACTCGAGAGCACCTGCCACAACTCGAGAAAATCCAGGAGGTTCTCCCCTGCAGGCGAGATGAGGCCCGTTTCCACTGAGGTGTCTCGAGGCTAATCACACGTGAACTTTGGAACTTCTAAAGAGTCTTTCACAGTCATGCTGCAACTCAAGAAGTTCCCCGACATACCCGTCTCCACTCAAGAGGAAGCACGAGGGTCCCGGCCACATCCAGAGGAGCTCCGTTTCCGGCTCGTAGCTCGAGATGAGGGATCCTTTCCCTACTTGGTCGGGAAAGAATTTCCGGCATTCCCATCGCATCTCAAGAGGAGGCGCTCTCCAAAGGAAAGGGGAGAGGAACTGCAGGGTCGTGCCACCATTCCAAGACTCCCCCAGATGTCTCAGTCCATTCCATAGGAACCTGTTTTCCCTGCACTGCCTCGGCTTTCACGCCGAGGATCGATTCACACCACCGAGACACGTGGGACAGCCCTGTGGAGAGCCTCGTGGGAAAGACTCGAGGGAAAGTCACAGATCCCTTGGTCCACGCAAGCAGAAGCGTGACACTGCTGCTACAGCATGGGAGGAAAGGGCACGCTCATGCCCCCACTCGAGACGAGGCCTGAATCCCCTGGGGAGACTCCAGAGGTAGCCCAAGATCCATGTCAGCACTGGAAAGGAATCCTCAGGTTCCGGTACCGACTGCACACAAGGTCTTAGGCCCCGACATCGACAGGAGAGGAATCCCGAGAAGCCCCCGAGCAACTCGCATGGGGACTGGCCTTTCCTCAGGCCACCAAAGCGGGTCCTTGAGGTCCAGGTCGTAAGTCGAGAGCACCTGCCGCAACTCGAGAATATCCAGGAGGTTCTCCCCTCCAGGTGAGCTGAGGCCCATTTCCGCTAAGGCGTCACGAGGCTAATCACACCTAAACTTTCGAACTTCCAAAGAGTCCTTCACACCCTTGCTTCAACTCAAGAAGTTCCCCGACATACCCGTCTCCACTTGAGAGGAAGCACAAGAATCCCCCCATATCCAGTGGAGCCCCTTTTCTGCCTCATAGCTCGAGAGGAGGGATCCTTTCAGTGCATGGTCGGGAAAGAATTCCCGGCGTTCCCGTCGCATCTCAAGAGGAGGCGCTCTCCACAGGAAAGGCGAGAGGAACTCCAGGGTCATGCCACCATTCCCAGAGTCCCCTATGTCTCAGTCCATTCCAGGGAAACCTGTTTTCCTGGCACTGCCTCCACTTTCAAGCCGAGGATCGACTCACACCACGGTTGCACGAGGGAAAGCCCTGTGGGAAAGCCTCGTGGAAAGCCTCGTGGGAAACGCTCGAGGGAAAGCCACTGATCCCTTGATCCACACGAAGGGAAGCGTGACACTGCTGCTACAGCTCTGGAGGAAAGCACACGTGCAAGCCCCCCCCTCGAGACGAGGACTGACTCCCCTGGGGAGACTCCAGAAGTACCCCAAGATCCATGTCAGCACTGGAGAGGAATCCTCAGGTTCCGGCACCGACACGACACAAGGTCTTAGGGCCCGGCATCGATGGGAGAGGAATTCCGAAAGGCCTCTGAGCAACTCGCATGGGTACTGGCCTTTCCTGAGGCCACCAGAGCGGGTCCCTGAGGTCCCCGTCCTAAGTCGAGAGCACCTGCCGCAACTCGAGAAAATCCAGGAGGTTCTCCCTCCAGGCGAGATGAGGCCCTTTTCCGCTGAGATGTCTCGAGTCTAATCACACCTAAACTCGGGAACTTCGAAAGGGTCCTTCACACCTTTGCTTCAACTCAAGAAGTTCCCCGACATACCCGTCTCCACTCGAGAGGAAGCACGAGAGTCCAGCCCACATTCAGATGAGCCGTGTTTCCGCCTCCTAGCTCGAGAGGAGGGATCCTTTCCCTGCGTGTCCGGAAAGAATTCCCGGCGTTCCCGTCGCATCTCAAGAGGAGGGGCTCTAAACAGTAAAGGTGAGAGGAACTCCAGGTCGTGCCACCATTCCCTGAATGCCCCGGATGTCTCAGTCCATTCCAGGGAAACCTGTTTACCCTGCACTGCCTCCACTTTCAATCCGAGGATAGAGTCACACCACGGTGGCACGTGGGAGCCCTGTGGGCCTCGAGGGAAAGCCTGTGGAAAGCCTCGAGGTAAAGCCACAGATCCTTGATCCACGTGAAGGGAAGCGTGACACTGCTGATAGAGCTTGGAAGGTAAGCGCACGGGCATGCCCCCACACGAGACGAGGACTGACTCCCAGGGGAGACTCCAGAAGTACCCCAAGATCCATGTCAGCACTGGAGAGAAATCCTCAGGTTCCAGCACCGACTCCACACAAGGTCTTAGGCCCTGGCATCGATGGCAGAGCAATACCGAGAGGCCCGAGCAACTCGCATGGGGACTGACCGTTCCTGAGGCCACCAGAGCGGGTCCCTTAGGTCCCCGTCATAAGTCGAGAGCACCTGCCGCTACTCGAGAAAATCCAGGAGGTTTCTCCCTCCAGGCGAGATGAGGCCCATTTCCGCTGAGGCGTCTCGAGGCTAATCACACCTAACCTCTGGAACTTCCAAAGGGTCCTTCACACCCCTTGCTGCAACTCAAGAAGTTCCCCGACATACCCGTCTCCACTCGAAAGGAATCACGAGAGTCCCGCCCTCATCCAGAGAGCCCCGTTTCCGCCTCCCAGATCGAGAGGAGGGATCCTTTCCCTGCGTGGTCGGGAAAAGAATTCCCGGCGTTCCCGTGGCATCTCAAGAAGAGGCGCTCTCCACAGGAAAGGCGAGAGGAACTCCAGGGTCGTGCCACCATTCCCAGAATCCCCCAGATGTCTCAGTTCATTCCAGGGAAACCTGTTTTCCCTGTACTGCCTCGACTTTCAAGCCGAGGATCGACTCACACCACGGTGGCACGTGGGACAGCCTGCGGGAAAGCCTTGTGGGAAAGCCCTCGTGGGAAAGCCTCGAGGGAAAGCCTCGTGGGAAAGCCACAGATCCCTTGATCCACGCGAAGGGGAGCATGACACTGCTGCTACAGCTCGGGAGAAAGCGCACGTGCATGCCCCACTCGCGACGAAGACTGACTCCCCTGGGGAGACTTCAGAAGTACCCCAAGATCCATGTCAGCACTGGAGAGGAATCCTCAGCTTCCGGCACCGACTCCCGCACAAGGTCTTATGCCAGGGTCCAGCCCCGGTGGATCCAGGAATTCGAACGGTGAACGGCGTTGGCGTGGAAAGACTTGTTTATTTATTAATGTAAGATTAG
>NW_017201249.1:0-6750 GCF_001704415.2 Capra hircus | reverse complement strand
TTGAGATGCGACGGAACGGCCGGCGAATCTTTGACCAAACACGCAGGGAAAGGATCCTCCTCTCGAGCTAGGAGGCGGAAACGGGGCTCCTCTGTATGTGGGCGTGACCTCGTGCTTCCTCTCAAGTGGAGACGGGTATGTCGGGGAACTTCTTGAGTTGCAGCAAGGGTGTGAAGGACCCTTTGGAAGTTCCAGAGGTTAGATGGTGATTAGCCTCGAGACGCCTCAGCGGAAATGGGCCTCATCTCGCCTGGAGGGGAGAACCTCCTGGATTTTTCGAGTTGCGGCAGGTGCTCTCGACTTACGACGGGGACCTCAGGGACCCGCTCTGGTGGCCTCAGGAAAGGCCAGTCCCATGCGAGTTGCGGGGGCCTCTCGGGATTCCTCTCCGTCGATGCCGGGGCCTAAGACCTTGTGTGGAGTCGGTGCTGGAACCTGAGGATCCTCTCCAGTGCTGACTTGGATCTTGGGGTTCTTCTGGAGTCTCCCAGGGGAGTCAGTCCTCGTCTCGAGTGGGGGAAAACACGGCGCTTTTCTCCCGAGCTGTAGCAACAGTGTCACGCTTCCCTTCACGTGAATCAAGGGATCTGTGGCTTTCCCCTCGAGGCTTTCCACGAGGCTTTCCCAAAGGGCTGTCCACGTGCCACCGTGGTGTGAGTCGATCCTCGGCTTGAAAGTCGAGCAGTGCAGGGAAAACAGGTTTCCCTGGAATGGACTGAGACATCTGGGGACTCTGGGAATGGTGGCACGACCCTGGAGTTCCTCTCGCCTTTCTGTGGAGAATGTCTCCTCTTGAGATGTGACGGGAACGCCGCGATTCTTTCCCAACCACGCAGGGAAAGGATCCCTCCTCTCGAGCTAGGAGGCCGAAACGGGGCTCCTCTGGATGTGGGCGCGGACTCTGCTTCCTCTCGAGGGAGACGGGTATGTCGGGGAACTTCTTGAGTTGCAGCAAGGGGTGAAGGACCCTTTGGAAGTTCCAGAGATTAGGTGCGATTAGCCTCGAGACGCCTCAGCGGAAATGGGCCTCATCTCGCCTGGAGAGGAGAACCTCCTGGATTTTCTCGAGTTTGGGCAGGTGCTCTCGACTTACGACGGGGACCTCAGGGACCCGCTCTGGGCCTCAGGAAAGGCCAGTCCCATGCGAGTTGCTCGGGGCCTCTCGGATTCCTCTCCCGTCGATGCCGGGGCCTAAGACCTTTGTGTGGAGTCGTGCTGGAACCTGAGGATTCCTCTCCAGTGCTGACATGGATCTTTGGGTACTTCTGGAGTCTCCCCAGGGGAGTCAGTCCTCGTCTCGAGTGGGGGAAAACACGAAGCTTTTCTCCCGAGCTGTAGCAGCAGCAGTGTCACGCTTCCCTTCGCGTGAATCAAGTTATCAGGGGCTTTCCCTCGAGGCTTTCCCACGAGGCTTTTCCCACAGGGCTGTCCCACGTGCCACCGTGGTGTGAGTCGATCCTCGGCTTGAAAGTCGAGCAGTGCAGGGAAAACAGGTTTCCCTGGAATGGACTGAGCATCTGGGGACTCTGGAATGGTGGCAGGACCCTGGGGTTCCTCTCGCCTTTTGCTGTGGAGAGTGCCTCCTCTTGAGATGTGACGGGAACGCCGGGATTCTTTCCGACCACGCAGGGAAAGGATCCCTCCTCTCGAGCTAGGAGGCGGAAACGGGGCTCCTCTGGATGTGGGCAAAACTCTATTGCTTCCTCTCGAGGGGAGACGGGTATGTCGGGGAACTTCTTGAGTTGCAGCAAGGGTGTGAAGGACCCTTTGGAAGTTCCAGTGATTAGCTGCGATTAGCCTCGAGACGCCTCAGCGGAAATGGGCATCATCTCGCCTGGAGGGGAGAACCTCCTGGATTTTCTCGAGTTGCGACAGGTGCTCTCGACTTACGACGGGGACCTCAGGGACCCGCACTTGTGGCCTCAGGAAAGGCCAGTCCCCATGCGAGTTGCTCGGGGGCCTCTCGGCATTCCTCTCCCGTTGATGCAGGGCTTAAGACCTTGCGTGGAGTCGGTGTCGGAACATGAGGATTCCTCTCCAGTGCTGAGATGGATCTTGGGGTACATCTGGAGTCTCCCAAAGGGAGTCAGTCCTCGTCTCGAGTGGGGGTATGCACGTTCGCTTTCCTCCCGAGCTGTAGCAACAGTGTCACTCTTCCCTTCGCGTGCATCAAGGGATCTGTGGCTTTCCCTCGAGGCTTTCCCCCGAGGCTTTCCCACGAGGCTTTCCACAGGGCTGTCCCTCGTGCCACCGTGGTGTGAGTCGATCCTCGGCTTGAAAGTCGAGGCAGTGCAGGGAAAACAGGTTTCCCTGGAATGGACTGAGACATCTGGGGGACTCAGGGAATGGTGGTACGACCCTGTAGTTCCTCTCGCCTTTCCTGAGAGAAGCGCCTCCCCTTGAGATGCGACGGGAACGCGGGGAATTCTTTCCTGACCACCCAGGGAAAGGATCCCTCCTCTCGAACTAGGATGCGGAAACGGGGCTCCTCTGGATGTGGGCGGGACTCTCGTGCTTCCTCTCGAGTGGAGACGGGTATGTCGGGGAACTTCTAGAGTTGCAGCAAGGGTGTGATGCACCTTTGGAAGTTCCAGAGGATACATGGATTAGCCTCGAGACGCTTCAGCGGAAATGGGCCTCATCTCGCCTGGAGGGAGAACCTCCTGGATTTCTCGAGTTGCGGCAGGTGCTCTCGACTTACTACGGGAACCTCAGGGATCCGCTCTGGTGGCCTCAGGAAGCCCAGTCCCCATGCGAGTTGCTCGGGGCCTCTCGGGATTCCTCTCCCGTCAATGTCGGTACCTAAGACCTTGTGTGGAGTCGGTGCCGGAACCTGAGGATTCCTCTCCAGTGCTGACATGGACCTTGGGGTACTTATGGGGTCTCCCCAGGGGAGTCAGTCCTCGTCTCGAGTGGGGGCATGCACGTGCGCTTTCCTCCCGAGCTGTAGCAGCAGTGTCACGCTTCCCTTCGCGAGGATCTAGGGATCTGTGGCTTTCTCTCGAGGCTTTCCCACCAGGCTTTCCAACGAGGCTTTCCCACAGGGCTGTCCCACGTGGCACCGTTTAGTGAGTCGATCCTCGGCTTGAAAGTCGAGGTAGGGCAGGGAAAACAGGTTTCCCTGGAATGGACTGAGAATTCTGGGGACTCTGCTGGAGGTCCTCTCGCCTCTCCTGTGGAGAGCGCCTCCTCTTCAGAAGCGACGGGAACGCCGGGAATTCTTGAATGGCCACGCAGGAAAGGATCCCTCCTCTCGAGCTATGAGGTGGAAACGGGCCTCCTCTGGATGTGGGCGGGACTCTCGTGCTTATTCTCGAGTGGAGACGGGTATGTCGGGTAACTTCTTGAGTTGCAGCAAGGTTGTGAAGGACCGTTTGGAAGTTCCAGAGGTTAGGTGTGATTAGCCTCGAGACGCCTCATGGGAAACGGGCGTCATCTCGCCTGGAGGGGTGAACCTCCTGGATTTTCTCGAGTTGCGGCAGGTGCTCTCGACTTACGACGAGGACCTCAGGGACCCGCTCTGGTGGCCTCAGGAAAGGCCAGTCACCATGCGAGTTGCTCGGGGACCGGTCGGGATTTCTCTCCGTCGATGCCAGGGCTAAGACCGTGAGTGGAGTAGGTGCCCCAACCGGAGGATTCCTCACCTATTTGACATGGATCTTGGGGTACTTCTGGAGTCTCCCAGCGGAGTCAGTCCTCGTATCGAGTGGGGCATGCACGTGCTCTTTCCTACCGAGCTGTAGCAGCAGTGTCCCGCTTCCCTTCGCGAGGATCACGGGATCTGTGTTTTCCCTCGAGGCTTTCCCACAGGGCTGTCCACGTGCCACCGTGGTGTGAGTCTATCCTCGGCTTGAAAGTCGAGGCAGTGCAGGGAAACAGGTTTCCCTGGAATGGACTGAGACATCTGGGGGACTCTGGAAATGGTGGCACGACCCTGGAGTTCCTCTCGCCTTTCCTGTGGAGAACGCCTCCTCTTGAGATGCGACGGGAACGCCGGAATTCTTTCCCGAACACGCAGTGAAAGGATCCCTCCTCAAGATCTAGGAGGCGGAAACGGGCTCCTCTGGATGAGCGGGACTCTCGTGCTTCCTCTCAAGTGGAGACGGGTATGTCGGGGAACTTATTGAGTTGCAGCAAGGGTGTCAATGACCCTTTGGAAGTTCCAGAAGTTAGGTGTGATTAGCCTCGAGACACTCAGCAGAAATGGGCCTAATCTCGCCTGGAGGGGAAAACCTCCTGGATTTTCCGAGTTTGGTAGGTGCTCTCATCTTACGACGGGGACTCGGGACCCGCTCTGGTGGCCTCAGGAAAGGCCAGTCCCCATGCGAGTTGCTCGGGGGCCTCTCGGGATTCCACTTCCGTCGATTGCCGGGCCTAAGACCTTGTGTGGAGTCCGTGCCGGAACCTGAGGATTCCTCTCCAGTGCTGACATGGATCTTGGGGTACTTCTGGAGTCTCCCCAGGGGAGTCAGTCCTCGTCTCGAGTGGGGGCATGCACGTGCGCTTTCCTCCGAGCTCTAGCAGCAGTATCACGCTTCCCTTTGCATGGATCAAGGGATCTGTAGCTTTCCCTCGAGGCTTTCCCACTTGGCCTTCCCATGAGGCTTTCCCACAGGGCTGTCCGACGTGCCACCGTGGTGTGAGTCGATCCTCGGCTTGAAAGTTGAGGCAGTGCAGGGAAAACAGGTTTCCCTGGAATGGACTGAGACATCTGGGGGACTCTGGGAATGGTGGCACGACCCTGGAGTTCCTCTCGCCTTTCCTGTGGAGAGCGCCTCCTCTTGAGATGCGACGGGAATACCGGGAATTCTTTCCCAACACACAGGTAAAGGATCACTCCTCTCGAGCTATGAGGCGGAAACGGTGCGCCTCTGGATGTGGGCGGTACTCCCGTGCTTCGTCTCGAGTGGAGACGGGTATGTCGGGGAACTTCTTGAGTTGCAGCAATGGTGTGAAGGACCTTTTGGAAGTTCCAGAGGTTAGATGTGATTAGCCTCGAGACGCCTCAGCGGAAATGGGCCTCATCTCGCCTGGAGGGGAGAACCTCCTGGATTTTCTCGAGTTGTGGCAGGTGCTCTCGACTTACGACGGGGACCTCAGGGACCCGCTCTGGTGGCCTCAGGAAAGGCCAGTCCCCATGCGAGTTTCCCTGGGGACTCTCGGGATTCCTCTCCCGTCGATGCCGGGGCCTAAGACCTTGTGTAGATTTGGTGCCGGAACCTGAGGATTCATCTGCAGTGCTGACGTGTAACTTGGGGTACTTCTGGAGTCTCCTCAGGGGAGTCAGTCCTCGTCTCGAGTGGGGGCATGCACGTGCGCTTTCCTCCCAAGCTGTATCAGTTGTGTCATGCTTCCCGACGAGAGGATTAAGGGATCAGTGGCTTTCCCTCGAGGCTTTCCACGAGGCTTTCCCTCAGGGCTGTCCCACGTGCCACCGTGGTGTGAGTCGATCCTCGGCTTGAAAGTCGAAGCAGTGCAGTGAAAACAGGTTTCCCTTGAATGGACTGAGACATGTGTGGGACTCTGGGAATGGTCGCACGACCCTGCAGTTCCTCTCGCCTTTCCTGTGGAGAGCGCCTCCTCTTGAGATGCGACGAAAACGCCGGGAATTCTTTCCCGACCACGCAGGGAAAGGATCCCTCCTCTCGAGCTAGGAGGCGGAAACGTGGCTCCTCGTGATGTGGGCGATACTCTTGTGCTTCCTCTAGAGTAGAGACGGGTATGTCGGATAACTTCTTGAGTTGCAGCAAGGTTGTGAAGCATCCTTTGGAAGTTCCAGAGTTTAGGTGTGATTAGCCACGAGACGCCTCAGAGGAAATGGGCCTAATCTCGCCTGGAGAGGAGAACCTCCTGGATTTTTACCCAGTTGCGGCAGGTGCTCTCGAGTTACGACGGGTCCTCAGGGACCCCTCTGGTGGCCTCAGGAAAGGCCAGTCCCCATGCGAGTTACCAGGGGGCCTCTAGGGATTCCTCTCCATCGATGCCGGTGCCTAAGACCTTGTGTGGAGTCGGGGCCAGACCCTGAGGATGCCTCTCCAGTGCTGACATGAATCTTTCCGTACTTCTGGAGTCTCACCAGGGAAGTCAGTCCTCTTCTCCCGTGAGGGCATGCAGCTGCCATTTCCTTGCGAGCTGCAACAGCAGTGTCACGCTTGCCGACGTGTGGATCAAGGGATCTGTCGCTTTCCATTGAGGCTTTCCCACGAGGCTTTCTAACAGGGCTGTTCCACGTGCCACGGTGGTGTGAGTCGATCCTCGGCGTGAACGTCGAGGCAGTGCAGGGAAAACAGGTTCTTCTGGAATGAACTTAGACATCTGGGGGACTCTTGGAATGCTGGCAAGGCCCTGGAGTTCCTCTCGTCTTTCCTGTTGAGAGCGCCTCCTCTTGAGATGCGACGGAAAGGCCGGGAATTCTTTCCCGACGACGAAGGGAAAGGATCCCTCTTCTGAGCTACGAGGCGGAAACGGGGCTCTGCTGGATGTGGGCGGGACCCTCGTCCTTCCTCTCGAGTGGAGATGGGTATGTCGGAGAACTTCTTGACTTGCAGCAAGGGTGTGAAGGACCCTTTCGAAGTTCCAGAGGTTAGGTGTGATTAGCCTCGAGACGCCTCAGCGGAAATGGGCCTCATCTCGCCTGGAGTGGAGAACCTCCTGGATTTTCTCTAGTTGCGGCAGGTGCTCTCGAGTTACGACGGAGACCTCAGGGACCCGCTCTGACCTCAGGAAAGGATTCCTCTCCATCGTGCGGGC
>NW_017201248.1:0-6750 GCF_001704415.2 Capra hircus | reverse complement strand
TCATTTAAAGCCTCATTCACTTTAACGAAAGCCAACTGTGTCACACTAGTCAACTTTTTCTTAGAACTGGGATTAGGATTGTTTTTTTCAGCAATCAAACAAAAGGCTTTAAATCTACAAAAGTCAGTTTTAAATGTGGGCATATCCAATTAATATCAACTAATAATTTTTGGAAATCATTTAAAGTTAGTAAACAATCTCTCAGCAGCTTTAAAAGGACATTATCAGTTTTAAAACTTTTGGCAGACCAAATATAAGAAGCAAGAAAAGCTTTTTTAATGATCTTTTTATAACCCAAATCTGGTCTATAGCCTTTTAGATGACAAGTAGCCATTAATCTTTGCTTGAATACTTCAGCAACGGGGAGCTCACTATTCACCAAGGTTTTAAACTCTCTCTCACCTCTTACTCTATAGCATTTTATCCTGCATACCACTTTTCTAAACAACTCTCCTTTTCAGTAGTATATGTTGGCCAGGAGCTGCGCTAGTCTCTCAGCAATCTAAGAAACGTCTTGTCTATTGTCTAACAGCCATGACATTTTATATCTTTAAAAAAATCTTTTAAAGGCCAAGAAGCTGCAATTTTTTTGCACCCAAAAAGCTAGATCTAGATCCTCTGGGGCTTTTTTTGTCTGGTTTTTCTGTCTGGTAATAAGGTAAAAGCAAAAGCTGTGCTATTTTTAAATTTTAATTACACAGTTTTAGCAGGTGGCGATATCAAAACTTCAATTTTTTAGTATAATCAGAATTTACTACACAAGAAACCGAAATTTTTTGAAAAGAAAGCAAGCTATGCCCCAGCACAAGTCTTACAATGTCCTCAGGAGGGGACTAGCCACTGGAATCTGAGTCAGGAGCTATTATTATTAAGGTGGTGGAACTGAGGTCCAGGCCTGAGCTACCTGGGGTTGTTTGGTACGGCTTGTTATCTCTGTTTAGCAAGACATTTTGGCAAAAAATGTTCTATTTGGCCTCAAGAGAAACATTTTGCATTTGTAAAGTCCTTTTTATTACGAATATTTTTCTTTTTTTTCCTGTTTTTCTTCCTTTTTCTTTTTTTTGTTGGGTGAGGCCCCTCCTGAGGGGATTTTATGCAAGGAGCAAGCTCTGTTTTAAAAAGCTCTTTTGCTCAAAATATTGTCACTATCGTTTTCAAACTTAAGCAATGTTCTGGGAGGCTTTGGATATAAAGTGGGGAGTTCTTAAGCCCTGGGGAGGCGCAAGCAGAGGTTGCAGTGGTCGCCTTAAATAAGACAACTCTTTTAAAGGTTTGGTTTGTGTAGAGGGGGAGGGGGCTCTCAGGGCGCTCGGCCGCTGCGTCCTATAAGCACCCTCCTTCCTCGGGAGGAAGAGTACAGTCTCTCTCCTTTTGTTTGCCAATGGCAGAAAATATGATCTGCGTAATAGGTGGAGACCACTACGATCCACTGCTATAGTCTCTCCATAGGCTATCTAACTAACAGCCTCATGACGGGGGTCCAGAACATTTGTAATAATATTTTACAGAGCAAAAGCATTTACAGGCCCATGCAAAGTATAATTAGTTTTTAGCTGTTTTATTACCTTTATCCAAGTATCTAAATCTCTTTTCTGGAAACCAAGGACATTGGTCTCGTAACACGAGCCTTTTAATCTTTAATTTGTCTTTTTGTTTAACAGTTAAAAATTACTTGTATAAAGAGGTGTCATTGTTTTGAGTCATTGTTACCGTGTCAGAAAATTAAGAGTTATAGAAAAGTCTGCCTTGACAAAAAGGTTTTACCTTAGCCAAGGGGGGTTTTGTTTTAAAACCCTAAGATAGCAGGTTTCTTTTCAACCTCTAGAGCACCAGGTTTCTCTTAAACCCTTGAACACTTCCCACTCGTCCTCACCCTGTCTATCCTACAGGGGGGTCCGCGGCACCTGAGTGGGGTCCTAGCCGTCCCGAACACTCAACACTGGGGGAGTACCGAAAGTACTCCGGGGGGAGTGATTAAGTCACTCCGGGGGGAGAACAGAGAGTGCTCCGGGGGAGCAACAGAGAGTGCTCCGGGGGAGCTTTTGCTCCGAGGAACCTACCTTTGAATAGCCTGTTCCGGGCACCACTTGCTGGGGTCCAGCCCGGTGGATCCGGGAATTCGAAGGGTGGACGGCGTTGGCGTGGAAAGACTTGTTTGTTTATTAACGTAAGATTAGATTAAGAAACTATAGTGTAGTAAGAAGATTAAGTGGAGGAAGAGGGCTGAATAGCTTGGTTTACGCGGAAGGCCAATAAAATTCCAGACAAGGAATTTGCACCATCTACGTTGGGCCACCGGCGCCGCTTGAATATCTAAGGGTGCCTCGCCTTAAGCTCCCTTTCGTGCGGGTCTTAACAGCCGGGGCAAGTAAGTAGACCTGGCGAGCCTCCGCGCCCCAGATGGAGATTCAGCCTGAAGTTAAAGTAAAGAGCAGAGAGAGGGAAGGGGAGAGAAGAAGAGAGAGAGAGAGACATGGGGGGAGCCAGAGTCCCAAGAAACCAGGCCGAGAGACTAGTTCGAGAAACTGGCCCCCATCCTTTATTGTTCAGAAGGCCTTTTATACTTTTGATAAAACACGGAGATCATTGGGTAACACAAAATTATGTAGCGTTCGCAACCCAGATTCTTTCCGTATATCATTTTGTATACAAAAGGTCTCAGGTGATTTACATTATCTTTTGGCCAAGAGGCTTGTTAACACTTTTTGGCTCTCTTCCTTAATGAATGTTAATTTTGTTTCCCTGAAGTGTTTTTTTTTTTTTTAATCTGCATCTCCTTAAAGCATTAAAGTTACATCTCTATAGAACAAAGGTGCAGTGGGATATAACAAAGAAGGTACTTAACTCAAAGATCTAATGTTGCTAATACCAGGTCTACTACTTGTTTTTCTATATACCAACTATATAAAAATAAAGGATATGAAAATTTGGCAGCAAGCATTGACCCAAAAAATAAACCATTAATCAGTCCTATTCTAAAGATTTTGACTCCTCGGAAGCTCCTACATTCCTAGGATGTTTTAAGCTTTCTGTGCCTCCTGCGGTCAGGAGGCCTCAAACAATCACATGCGCAGCTGCACGAGTCGTGCAGGCAGGCTAGAAAGCCATCGGAGGGGTTTTTGGATTGAAACACTCTTTCAAATGCAGAAGACTAAAGCCCTGAATTGACTTTTTCCAGAAAATGTCAGAAGAGTGGAAAAGCAGAGCACAAAAGCCGGCAGATTTTTGTTGGGGTACGTGCTTAGGAATTTGCAGAGGGGTCCCTGAAGTCTGAGCACGCCTTGTGTATGTCAGCTTCCTTCCTCATGACCTTGTACGGGCGGGATTCCTCACACTGGCTCCCAGCAGGTGCCGGAACCTGAGGATTCCTCTCCAGTGCTGACATGGATCTTGGGGTACTTCTGGAGTCTCCCCAGGGGAGTCAGTCCTCGTCTCGAGTGGGGGCATGAACGTGCGGTTTCCTCTCGAGCTGTAGCAGCAGAGTCAGCCTTCCCTTCGCGTGGATCAAGGGATCTGTGGCTTTCCCTCGAGGCTTTCCCAGGAGGCTTTCCCACGAGGATTTCCCACAGGGCTGTCCACGTGCCACCGTGGTGTGAGTCGATCCTCGGCTTGAAGGTCGAGGCAGTGCAGGGAAAACAGGTTTCCCTGGAATGGACTGAGACATCTGGGGGAGTGTGGGAACGGTGGCACGAACCTGGAGTTCCTCTCCCGTTTCAAGTGGAGAGCGCCTCCTCTTGAGATGCGACGGGAACGCTGGGACTTTCCCGAACACGCAGGGAAAGGATCCCTCCTCTAGAGCTATGAGGCGGAAACGGGGCTCCTCTGTATGTGGGCGGGACTCTCGTCCTTCTTCTCGAGTGGAGTCGGGTATGACGGGGAACTTCTTGAGTTGCAGCAATGGTGTGAAGGACCCTTGGGAAATTCCAGCGTTTAGGTGTGATTAGCCTCGAGGAGCCTCATCGGAAAAGGGCCTCATCTCGCCTGGAGGGGAGAACCTCCTGGATTTTCAAGAGTTGCGGCCGGTGCTCTCGACTTACCACGGGGACCTCAGGGACCCGCTCTGGGGGCCTCAGGAAAGGCCAGTCCCCTTGCGAGTTGCTCGGGGCCTCACGGGGGCCTCTCGGTTTCCTCTCCCGTCGATTCTGGGGCCTAAAACCTTGTGTGGAGTCAGCGCCGGAACCTGAGAATCCTCTCCAGTGCTGACATGGATCTTGGGGGTACTTCTGGAGTCTCCCCATGGGAGTCAGTCCTTGTCTCGAGTGGGGGCATGCACGTGCGCATTCCTCCCGAGCTGTAGCAGCAGTGTCACGCTTCCCTTCGCGGGGATCAAGGGATCAGGGGCTTTCCCTCGAGGCTTTCCCACGAGGCTTTCCCACGAGGCTTTCCCACACGGCCGTCCCCACGTGCCACCGTGGTGTGAGTCGATCCTCGGCTTGAAAGTTGGAGGCCGGTGCAGGGAAAACAGGTTTCCCTGGAATGGACTGACACATCTGGGGGACTCTGGGAATGTGGCACGATCCCTGTAGTTCCTCTCGCCTTTCCTGTGGAGAGCGCCTCCACTTGAGATGCGACGGGAACGCCGGGAATTCTTTCCCGACCACGCAGGGAAAGGATCCTCCTCTCGAGCTAGGAGGCGGAAACGGGGCTCCTCTGGATGTGGGCGGGACTCTCGTGCTTCCTCTCTAGTGGAGTCGGGTATGTCGTGGAACTTCTTGAGTTGCAGCATGGGTGTGAAGGACCCTTTGGAAGTTCCAGAGTTTAGGTGTGATTAGCCTCGAGACGCCTCAGCGGAAATGGGCCTCATCTCGCCTGGAGGGGAGAACCTCCTGGATTTTTCGAGTTGCGGCAGGTGCTCTCGACTTACGTCGGGGACCTCAGGGACCCTCTCTGGTGCCCTCAGGAAAGGCCAGTCCCCATGCGAGTTACTCGGTGGTTCTCGGGGCCTCTCGGGATTCCTCTCCCTTCGATGCCGGGGCCTAAGACCTTGTGTGGAATCGGTGCCGAAACCTGAGGATTCGTCTCCAGTGCTGACATGGATGTTGGCGTACTTCTGGAGTCTCCCCAGGGGAGTCAGTCGTCGTCTCGAGTGGGGGCATGCACGTGTGCTTTACTCCCGAGCTGGGGGCAGCAGTGTCACGCTTCCCTTCTCGTGGATCAAGGGACCTGTGGCTTTCCCTCGAGGCTTTCCCACGAGGCTTTCCCAAGAGGCTTTCCCACAGGGCTGTCCCACGTGCCAACGTGGTGTGAGTCGATGCTCGGCTTCAAAGTCGAGGCAGTGCAGGGAAAACAGGTTTCCCTGGAATGGACTGAGACATCTGTGGGACTCAGGTAATGGTGTCACGACCCTGGAGTTCCCTCGTCTTTCCTGTCGAGAGCGCCTCCTCTTGAGATGTGACCGGAACGCCGGGAATTCTTTCCGAACACGCAGGGAAAGATCCCTCCTCTCGAGCTAAGAGGCGGAAACGGGTCTCCTCTGGATGTGAGCGTGACTCTCGTGCTTCCTCTCAAATGGAGACGGTATGTCGGGGAACTTCTTGAGTTGCAGCAAGGGTGTGAAGGACCCTTTGGAAGTTCCTGAAGTTAGGTGTGATTAGACTCCTGACGCCTCAGCGGAAATGGGCCTCATCTCGCCTGGAGGGGAAACCTCCTGGATTTTCGAGTTGCGTCAGGTGCTCTCGACTTACGACGGGGACCTCAGGGACCCGCTCTGGTGGCCTCAGGAAAGGCCAGTCCCCATGCGAGTTGCTCGGGGCCTCTCGGGATTCCTCTCCCGTCGATGCGGGGCCTAAGACCTTGTGTGGAGTCGGTGCCGGAACCTGAGGATTCCTCTCCAGTGCTGACATGGATCTTGGGGTACGTCTGGAGTCTCCCCAGGGGAACCAGTCGTCGTCTCGAGTGAGGTCATGCACGTGCGCTTTCTTCCCGAACTGTAGCAGCAGTGTCATGCTTCCCTTCGCGTGGATCAAGGGATCTGTGGCTTTCCCTCGACGTTTTCCCACGAGGCTTTCCCAAGAGGCTTTCTCAAGGGCTGTCCCACGTGCCAGTGGTGTGAGTCGATGCTCGGCTTGAAAGTCGAGGCAGTGCAGGGAAAACAGGTTTCCCTGGAATGGACTGAGATATCTGGGGGACTCTGGGAATGGTGACACGACCCTGGAGTTCCTCTCGCCTTTCCTGTGGAGAGCGCCTCCTCTTGAGATGCGAGGGAAACGCCGGGAATTCTTTCCCGACCACGAGGGAAATGATACCTCCTCTCGAGCTAGGAGGCGGAAAAGGGGCTCCTCTGGATGTGGGCGGGACTCTCGTGCTTCCTCTCGAGTGGAGACGGGTATGTCGGGGACTTCTTGAGTTGCAGCAAGGGTGTGAAGGACCCTTTGGAAGTTCCAGAGGTCAGGTGTGATAAGCCTCGAGTCGCCTCTGCGGAAATGGGCCTCATCTCGCCTGGAGGGGAACCTCCTGGATTTTCTCGAGTTGCGGCAGGTGCTCTCGACTTACGATGGGGGACCTCAGAGACCCGCTCTGGTGGCCTCAGGAAAGACCAGTCCCCATGCGAGTTGCTCGGGGGCCTCTCGGGATTCCTCTCCCGTCGATGCCGGGGCTAAGACCTTTTGTGGAGTCGGTGCGGAACTGAGGATTCCTTTGTAGTGCTGACAAGGATCTTGGGGTACTTCTCGAGTCTCCCCACACGGAGTCAGTCCTCATCTCGAGTGGGGGCATGCACGTGCGCTTTACTCCGAGCTGTAGCAGGCAGTG
>NW_017201247.1:0-19215 GCF_001704415.2 Capra hircus | reverse complement strand
AGTCATTATGGAGAACAGTATCGAGATTCCTTAAGAAACTAGGGAATAAAACTACCAAATGACACAGACACAGCAATCCCACTACTGGGCGTATACTCTGAGGAAACCATAACTGAAAAGGACACATGTATCCCAACATTCACCGCAGCAATATTGACAATAGTCAGGACATGGAAGCAACCTAGATGAATGGATAAAGAAGTTGGGGTACATGTATACAATGAAATATTACTCAACATTAAAAGAAACAAATTTAAGTCAATGCTGTGAGGTGGATGAACCTAGAGCCTGTTATACAGAGTGAAGCAAGTCTGAAAGAGAAAACAAATACCATATATTGATGCATATATATATGGAATCTAGAAAAATGACATTGATGAACCTAGTTGCAAGGTAGCAAGAGAGATCTAGACATCGAGAACAGACTTGTCACAGTGGGGAAAGGAGAGGATGGGATGAGTTGAGAATGGAACATGGAAACATACATTGCCATGCCTACAATAGAAAGAAAGTGGGAATTTGCTGTATGACACAAGGAACTCAACGTGTCTGTGACAACCCAGAGAGATGGGATGGCGTGGGAGGCAGCAGGGAGGTTAAAGAGGGAGGAGACATAATGGATACCTGTGGCTGCTTGATGTTATTGTATGAAGCCAGCACAACATTGGTAAAGCAATTACACTCCAATTAAAGTAAATAAAATTTTAAAAAAGTCAATGTAATGAATGTGTAGTATGTGTAGTTGTTATGCTGTGAATAGCAATGTCTACACATACATTTTTTTTCCTTTCCAGAGAGTAGATTGATAATCAATTACCACCACAGTATTAACTACTGTATAACTTTACATTAACTGGCCTGTCATTCTTTCCATCTTTATATTAGGTACAGTTTCCAATTGGAAATATAATTTCTGGTAACCTTGAAAACTGTCTCAGTAGAATCTTGTTGATCTGTAGGGTTCCCCAACACTTGTCACCCTAGGGCTCTCATTCTCTTATTGCTCTCAATTTTGTCCCTAGGTTTTTTTTTTTTTTTTTTTTGCATTCTGAATCTTTCTCAATTTGGGTTTTTACCTTTGTTTTGTTGGAGCCAAACCTCCAGAAGCTATCAGAAAATATATTTGTGGAAATTATTTTATTCATATTTGACTAATAGTTTGGCTACATGTAACATTGTAGGTTCAAAAAACCTTTTCCTTTGGAATTTTAGCGGCACTGACCTTGACTTCTTCAAGCATGCATATTTACTGATGATTTCTTTTGTGCCTCATGGCTTACTTAGCCTCTCTTCTACTCAGTCCCCGGACAGTCAATTCTCTCCTAGATAACCACTATTACTAGGTTCTAAGTAAAATCTAGCAAACTCTCATGTAGATATTACATGATTTTCAGAGAGATTCAGAGATTCAGTTTGCTACAAATGCTTCCATTTGTAAAATGGAAACTATTCATTTTATGAAAAAATATCCATTATTTCAAAAAACTGAGGACCATTTGTCCTTAAGTCACTTTCTCTGTTATCAAGAACTAATTATCCCTCTTTCTAAGTCTGCAACCTCATTAGGCACCTTTTCCTTAAGAAAAACTAATCCTCCTTCAAATTACCAAACATAAGTGACAACCTATAGAATTTATTGGTTAAACATCTTGGAATCCATTAGTAATTCACCCAGAAAGAAAAGCAAGTGTAAAATTATGTTTGCAGAACTGTTCTATGCCACGTATTCCTTAGATAATTCTCTTACTCCAGCAGGTACCACCTAGCTCCTAAGACTTCTCTTGAGAAGAATGTTGTGAAAGCACCTACTCCATCCCCAGACATTGCTGTTCCTTCCAGGATTCCTGAAGGGTGCTTGTTTCCTAATGGTGATCCTGGTTACTCCATTGTGGAATCTCAAGAGGACTAGACAGGAACAGCCGTCCTCATTGGTTCTCTGAGAGACTGAGTAAGAGATCAGGAGCAGGACTCAGTCTAAAGAAGTTCCTACCTCTTCAAACACCCAGATTATGCCCCTGATCTTTCTCTGAACCACATCAGCCCAGTCAAGATAGAAACAGAGCAGATGCTACATGGTCTTCTTTCAGGAAAGAGCACACGCTGTGAAATCTTCCCTCAGGCAGTGGAGAAGGCAGACCTCTGTTACTAGTAAAAAGATGTAGATGCTTCATGTGCCTTCAAACTGACAGCTTCTAACTAGCGGTGATAACAGCTAGAAGAAAGAGAGGAGCAGGGCGGGGGTCTTAGCGAGGGAGACCTTAGTCTACACAGTGCTATTCTTTATGAGATCTGGAGCATTTTTGACATTATTGATCAGGTATTTTGAGTAGTTATTCATAATTATTAGCTTTTCTACCTTTAGAGCTGGCATATTTAACTCAAATTTATTTTTAATTGGAAGATAATTGCTTTACTATGTTCTGTTGGTTTCTACCATGCAACAATGTGGATCAGCTCTAAGTACACATATATCTCCTCCACCGTGCGCCTCACGTGCACCCCACTGCCCCCCACCCCTCCCCTCTAGGCTGTCACAGAGCACCAGGCTGAACTCCCTGAGCTATGAAACTATTTACCTCAGTCATCTATTCTAAACACGGCAAAGGCTGTATTCAGTGCTACTCTCTCAATCTGTTCCACCCTCTCCTTACCTCAGTGTGCTCCCAAGTTTGTTTCCACATCTGCATTTCTATTCCTGCCCTTGAAAGAGGTTCATCAGGGCTATTTTTCTAGATTCCATGCATATGTGTTAATACACAATATTTGTTTTTCTCTTCCTGACTTACCTCACTCCGTGAAAAAGGCTCTAGATTTGTCTACCGCAGTTCAACTGACTCAGATTTGTTCCTTTTCACTGGCTGAGTAACATTTCATTGTATGCATGTGCCACAACATCTTTATCCACGCATCTGTCGATTGACATCTAGGTTGCTTCCATGTCCTGGCTGTTGTAAATAGTGCTGCAATGAACACCAGGATACACATGCCTTTTTTAAATCACGATTTTCTCAGGGCATATGCTTGGCCATTTGGTAGTTTTACTCCTAGATTTTTAATGAATCTCCATATTGTTCTCCATAGTGGCCGTATCAATTTACTGTTTTAAAAAAGTTTTATTGTGTTAGGAACACTTAACATGAGGTGTATTCTCTTAAGAGTATTTAAGTATATAATACAGTGTTGTTATACACAGGGTTAATGTTGCGGGCTGATCTCTAGAACTGATATACCTTCAGGACTGAAATTGTATTCTGTCAACTAAAAAATATAGTCACAACCTGAAAGGAGACTTTTATTATATTTGGTGGGAAGTTTAGGACTCCAAGCCCAGGAGACAGCATCTCAGTAGCTCTGAGGAAAGTGTTCCCCTTGGAAGATGGGAGTCGGAGTGAGGCTACATACAAATGAACAGTGAAGGGAGCAGGCGGGCTGAACATCAAAGATCAGATATCAAATTAAGGACTTTAGCATTGGATGTATGGGAAGATTCAAGCCTCTGGGCTCACGGAATTCATTGCTTTCATATGTACCTCAGCTATCTGGGCCAAATCCTGTTTCCTTGTTCACCTTAAGTAGTGGTGGCTGTTGCCAATGGCTCCTCCTTGTGTTCCCCCAGGGCCTCAGCAGTCACCATGGCGGGTGGTGGCATCTGCTGGATTGAGCTTTGGGAGCCTGCATTCACATTTGGAGGCCAGAAATCGCTGATGGCTGTGACATTTCTTGTTTACTGATTTGGCAGTAGAGAGTTTCATTTCACAATACCTATTGATTCATTTCAGTTCAGTTCAATCACTCAGTCATGTCCGACTCTTTGCGACCCTATGAATTGCAGCACGCCAGGCCTCCCTGTCCACTACCAACTCCTGGAGTATACCCAAACTCACGTGCATCGAGTCGGTGATGCCACCCAGCCATCTCATCCTCTGTCATCCCCTTCTCTTCCTGCCCCCAATCCCTCCCAGCATCAGAGTCTTTTCCAGTGATAAGCAACACCCTTTTACTCCATGCCCATCCTCCCCTGGTTCCTGGCAACTGCTATTCTATTCTTTATTCCATGAGCTTGAGCTTTTTCCATACCTCATATAAGGGGATTCATGTGGTACTTGTCCATCCGTTTCTGGCTAATTTCTCTTGGCATAATGTCTTCCAGGTTAGGTCATGTTGTCTCACCGGTGAGGATTTCCTTCTTTTTGAGAAGGAATAATAATCCTTTGTATGTATATACTACAGTTTACTTATCCACTCATCTGTTGATGGACATTTAGGTTGTTGCCACACTTTGGCTATTGTGAGTACTGCTGCAGTGAACTTGAGCATGCTAACAAGTCTTTGAGACTTTGATTTAAATTATTTTGGGTAAATAATTTAGATGTAGAATGGGTAAAACCTATGATAGTTCAATTGTTTCTATTTTTGAGTAACCTTAATATTCTTCACAATGTTTATACCATTTTGCCTTCCCACTACCAGGTACAAGGGTTCTTTTTCTCTCCATAATCTCACCAACATTGCTATTTTGATTTTGATCATAGTCATTCTTCAGGTGTGAAGTGATACATCATTGTGGTTTAGATTTGCATTTCCCTGATGATCAGTAGTGATATATAAACTCCTTTTCATGTCCCTGTGGTATATATATATATATATATATATATATATATATATATATATATATGTCTTCTCTAAAGAAAGCTCTATTCACGTCCCTTACCTATTTAAAATTAAGGTTGTTAAATTTCTTTCTATTATGTTGTAAGAGCTTCTTACATACTTTGGAAATTAACCCCTTATCATATATATGGGGCTCATATACCTTAAGCCTTGTAACCAGGAAGAGTTAATTTTGAATTTATGCTGGATCAGCTTCTGTGATTTTAACCCTCATCTTTCCACTTTTGTTATTGTAATCATACATAATGGACTGCCTTTGGGAGATAACCTGAGCTGCCCACCTGTGAGGGACCGCTGCTGCTGCTACTGCTGCTAAGTCGCTTCAGTCGTGTCCGGTTCTGTGCGACCCCATAGATGGCAGCCCACCAGGCTCCCCTGTCCCTGGGATTCTCCAGGCAAGAACACTGGAATGGGTTGCCATTTCCTTCTCCAATGCATGAAAGTGAAAAGTGAAAAGTGAAGTTGCTCAGTCATGTATGACTCTTCATGACCCCATGGATTGCAGCCTAGCAGGCTCCTCCTTTCATGGGATTTTCCAGGCAAGAGTATTGGAGTGGGGTGCTATTGCCTTCTCCGTTGAGGGACTCTAAGGAAGCAAATCTAACATATTCCCCTGCCTGAGGCTTGCCATACTAGGGGAATTTGCAAGGATTGAGTAGTCTTTACTTTGTTTCCTTACCTCCACCCCACTTCTGACCCATAAAAGAACCTGGCAACCAGGCCCCAGCAAGATGATTATTTGGAGGCACTAGCTTGTCATTGTCTCAGCCAGCGGGTTCCTGAATAAAGTCCCTCATAGCTCAGTCAGTAAAGAATCTGCCTGCAATGCAGGAGACTCGGGTTTGATTCCTGGGTGAAACATGTAATTTTTCATTTCATTTTTTCCTTTTCCTGGTCTAGACACCTCATCTCAGATTCACTGCAGCGAGCGGCACAAGCTTGGACTTGCTAACAGACTATGTCACATGCCTTATATTAGGCATGTTGTTTCCACAGCAAAATTTTGAGGCAAGTATAGCTTTTGTCTCTAATTTATACAAGTGTTAGTAAGCTGATCTTCAGGGTGGTTGGTAAATATTTAATGTCACAAAGTACCGGTGCCTATAGATGTCTGCATATCCAGTGCACTCAAGGTCCCTCATGGAAGGCTTGGTGCTTAGTATTAGCTGAAGGGCTTCTGAGTTTCAACAAATTATACTAATAAATGCCTGACAGATTCTATGTCACCCTTAGTTTATTTGTTTAGAGAAAAATATCCATGGTTTGAATGGTGGGGTCAATGACTCGTGGAGCTTCATTCCCTGAGTATGCTAAGAATGTGTGATAACACACTAAATGTCATTTCAAAAAAAAATGAATGGCAGGATAGAGTCAATGGAATTAACTGTTGTAGGGGAAAGTGGCAGAGGATATTTGGGGAGTACTAGTGGAAAAGCTTCTTAATGGATACAGCCTAGACATTGAGTCAATTTTGAAGATAATGAGAAGAGAGGAATTTAGGTTTCTAGTAGACTACAGGTTGCTCATGATCATGTTGCTGCAGAGACCAGATCAGTGTATAAATCTGCAAAAGTAGAGCTTCAGCAAAATATCTCAACTTGTGACCTTATGGCCTAGAAAACTGAAGGATCAAGTTTTCCTATCAAAGTCTATGAATGGAGCTGTGTGAAAAGACTGCTGGCATGAGACCGCTAACACCAGAAACTGGAAAATTAGAAAAAGAAGATGCAACTTTGTGGTCTCTAGTCATTTAATTGTCAAGAAGAGGCTAGAGACCAGTGGGGCATGGTGTAAGGAAGGCGAGTTTAAAAAAATTGTGGGTAGGGGTTAAGATATGTGAGGTTAGTAAATCCTAGTCTCGACCATCAAGGGAAACAAAGCTGGGTGCTGGTAGGTGAAATGGAATAGGGAGGAAGTTTTCCATAGCAGATTCTTTGGGGGCTGGGGAGTGGAAGAATCAGCAACTGTGACACTGAAGAAGCAACACTATTGTCAAGGAATTCCTCATATTTCCTAACAGGTGCATAACAATGGCACAGGGAGTATGTGACAAGGTCTCCAGTGAATCACTCTGCACTTCCTGAAGAAGGATAAAGAAGTCCATGGACAAGAGAGATTTGTGATATCAGCATGAGTGTGGCAATTTACTTTTGAGATTGCAAGCATGTGGAATTTAGGGTGGGAAACAAGTGCATCAGCCAGTCCTGGGATATTCCCCCTGGGAGAAGCTGCCTGGTCTTTATAAAAGGAGTCTCCATCACAGTGCTGTCATTGTTGTGACGGTCATAAGTCTTCTTTGAAGCCTCAGGTGAGCGCTCTTAGAGATCTTTATGGAACATGGGTGTTGGGTTTAATCTGGGGGTAGAAGTGGATTTAACTGAAGCAATGAGTGCTGTGTCCAGGAAAAAGAAGATAATGAGGATTTAGGGATATATTGTTGGTATTTGGTCATGAATGCGATCTTAAATGTGAGGAGAAAATGGAGTCAGGGGCACAGTCTTAACCTGAGAGAGAGTAAGGGGGATGAGATACTGTGCCACAGCACAGCACACATTAGTTCCAAATGCCCCTTCTCAGCGTGCAATCCCACTGAGTGCCTGGTTTGGGCCTTTGCATTTTTCCTCAGAAGCCCACAGTCAGGTCAGCTTAGCCAGCAACCAAGACCTCATGGGAGAAATAAGTAGAGATTTGTTTGGGGATTGGCTACAAGTTTATTATCCAGATTCTTCTTCAGAGTATGTTTGTATTCATACAACACTTGTGTAGGTAATTTTGTTTTAGAAAATTGTAGGAGAGACTAACCAGAAAAGACTGAAGATCTGAGAGCAAGAGATACTAAAAAAGAAGGGTGAAGAAGCTCTAAAAAACCATAAATACTGTATTAGGAATCCAGCAATGTCCTTAGTGACGGCAGTGTAGTTGGCGCTGCTAAATGTTCTACCAGTCAGACTCTAGTTATGAAGAATGTTGTCTGTTTGTATTTCAGATTCCTTGAGACCCAAGAAGGATGTCTCACCACCAGCATCCACATCCTCATCCACATCCACACCAGCATCCGCATCAGCATCATCATCAGTGCAAGGAGCCCTGCCATCCACCTCCAAAAGTGTGCCCACCGAAGTGCCATGAGCCTTGCCCATCCCATCCATGCCCACCTCCAGTGAGCCAGCAGAAATGCCCTCCTGGGCTGCCATGCCCACCATGCGAGCAGAAGTGTCCACCCAAGTGGAAGTAACAGCACCAGATTTCATCTGGACCAAGAAACAACATGATCCAGGCTCTTCCATTTCCTCCCTTCGGCCGTGGTGACGGAGTGCATCTTCCTTAATCTCCCTCCTGGACTGACAGCTGACAGAGAAAAGGCTTGGTTCCTGAAGCTGACACCATGTTGGTGGAAGAAGAGCAGCAGGTTCATCGCTTGATCTCTCTTTGCCATCTGTGTGTCTGTATCCATGTTGCGAAATCTACCCCCTGAGCAAATAGTGTGTGTATTCCTTTGCTTCTCCAATAAAGCATATTCATAGCCCTTAATATTTCTTTCTTTCATATTTGGTTTTGTTTTTTTTTGCAGATAGTATTTTTTAATCTCTTCTGTCAGCTACAAGTATTCTTCTGAGTGTTCCTTTTCATTCCCTTTGGATTATCAGCATTAGACTTTTCCTTCACTGAGTTCAGCTTTGCCTGAAATATGTCTTTTGGACTGGATCCATCAAAGAATTCCTTCAGTGGTTTCAGACTTCTTTCTATCTTTGTCTACCTTGAAGACCCTGAAAAGAATTGAATTCTCTCAGTCTCAGATTCCTTATTTGTAAAACCACTAGGCAAGAATCTATTCAACTCAGTGTACTCATAGAAAGTAATTTATTCACAAAGGTTTCCTAATTATTAACACATGCCAGGCAGTCTCTTATGTTCCAGGGACATGAAGATGGTGACTAAAGTCCTTTTTCCATCTAAACTCTTGAAGGGAGTTTGCACACACACACACACACACACACACACACACACAGATACAAGGCAAATAATAGTGATGCATAGTGATATTTTAGAGACAACTGTGTAGAAAAGCTCTTCCAAAGTGACTTTTAGGGCAAAGACTTGAGTGAAGAGAAGAATGAGCCTTGAGTATCTGGGGTACACTGTACCAGTGAGAGGCAATGGACGAATGCTGAGGCAGGGCAGAGTAACTGCAGGGATAACAGTCATCCAAGAGACAATGTCTCCAAATGGGGTTGAAGACATTGGATCTGAAAGATGTAGCCAAGAATTTGATACTTTATTCACAGTTTTCCAGCCATACTCTGCTGAAGTTCAAAGTCTCTCAACTTTATGTAATTCTCTACTATCACATCTATTTTCTTTTAAATGAGGGTACATATGATCTTTTCAGAACAGTTTTTAAAAAAGGTTAAAGGACTAAGGAATATATGCATACCTGTGGCTGAGCACTGAAGAATTGATGCTTTTGAACTGTGGTGTTGGAGAAGACTCTTGTGAGTCCCTTGGACTGCAAGGAGATCCAACCAGCCCATCCTAAAGGAGACCAGTCCTGGGCATTCATTGGAAGGACTGATGCTGAGGCTGAAACTTCAATACGTTGGCCCCCTCATGCAAAGAATTGACTCATTGGAAAAGACTCTGATTTTGGTAGGGATTGGGGGCAAGAGGAGAAGGGGACAACAGAGGATGAGATGGCTGGATGGCATCACCGACTTGATGCACATGAGTTTGGGTGAACTCCAGGTGTTTGTATTGGACAGGGAGGCCTGGCATGCTGCAATTCATGGGGTCGCAAAGAGTTGGACACGACTGAGCTACTGAAATGAACTCAAATGATGGCTGATTCACATTGAGTTTTGTCAGAAAACAGCAAAATCCTGTAAAGCAAGTCTTCTTCAATAAAAATTAAATTAATTTAAAAAATTAATTCTTTTCCAAAGCACAAATTTATTTTATAAGAGTGATGATAGGAAAGGTAGCTCTGTTATTAAGTGTTCCCATCTTATAGGGAAGTTGACTCCATTAAATCCCATCACCTTATAGGAAACAAAATACGTAGACAATTTTACTGTTGTGCTTTCAACACTAAAAAGATCTGATTTTATTTTTAGGGGTGTTGACTTTGTACTCCTGGATAGGTAGTGCACTAATATTTTTGACACACTTCCCTCTCCAATTTTGTCTTGAAGAAAAACAAGAAAAAGAAAAACAAAAAATAAAATTTTTTGATTTTAGGAGAACTTGATCAACACATTCAGAAAGTTCATGAAGCTTTGCTGTATGAAGTGGGTAATCACAGACTGATCTCTTTATTTTCAAGAAACATGAAGTTAAGAAAAAGAACACTATGACCTCCTCAAAGACCCAAATTTTCTTATTAAATTGCATCCCATACCGTCTCCACCTGAAGTGACCACAGTCATGACTCCTAATATTCACTTTCTTGGTTTTTCTTTATGGTTTTCAACCATCGGTATAGGAATATCTCTAAAAATTATAGTTAAGTTACTAACTTTTGCACTATATAAATGGAATTATACTGTATACCGTGGTTTTGTCTCTCATCTTTCTGTTGACACTATGTAGCTTTGGTTTATCCACTAGTGAATTTTAGTATATCATTGTATGGCTATATTTCTCTCCTTGTACTATTGGTTGACCTCAAAGTTGTTTCCTTTTTGGAGCTGTTAGGAACACTAGGACATTTTCTTCATGTCTGTTAGTGCACATGTTCACACATTTCTCTAGGGGATGTTCCCAGAAGTATCCCATTTCTACTTTTATAGATAACGCCAAATTATTTTCCAAAGTACTTGCAACAATTCCAGACTCCTCCCAGAGGTGCAGTGTATTTGCTGCTTGTTCTGTGTCTCAATTAGTTTGTCATTTCCACACTTTTGAAGGCTTTACCCATCAGGTTTGCATGTTGAATACTCTTTTTAAAATGTTAGTTATTTTCAGAAGCTCTAAGAATAATCTTGTTGGCCATATTAAGGCATTTTCTTTGTAAAGTGACTGTTGTCGAGTTTTCTCTTCAGTGTCTGTTTATGACTGACTTTATAAGTTATTTACGTATTTTGGATACTGAGTTTTAACAACAGTTAGCCTAACACCTGGCAGCCAAGATTTTCTCCTATGTTTTCCTCCAGAAATTGTAGAGTCTCAGATCTTATGTTTTAATGTGTGATACAATTTGTGTTAATATTTATATGATGTTAGGTAATGGCCAAGCTTCAATTATTTCTGTCTCAGTATCCAACAGTTTGAGTACCATATATTGACAAGGTTGTTTTTCATCTGTTGAATTACCTAGACACCCTTGTTGAAAATCAGTTGACCATGGATGGTGTGGATTTAAGTCTGGATGTTCTATTATTGTGTTGATCTCTGTGTCTTTTCTTATGGGATAGCATCCTGTCTTAATTAGTGCAGCTCTATAATGCAATCCTGCGATTCATTCAGCAATGTTGATTTATCTTTAACTTACAGTTGAGAAGTGCATAGGTATAAATTTTGAGGCCGTTAGGCCATCAGCATAGTATGGCTGTCAAATTATGAATAAATAATGAAAATCATTACTAAATCTTTGGACCCCAACCTCTCTGACCCCATTTAGAGGCAGTGCCTCCTTGATCACTGTCCTTTCAGTGGTTAATTTCCTCTGCCTTAGCACTTGCCATCACCTCTCATGGTACAGTGTATACCAGGTCCACTCAAAGCTCACTCATTTCTTCACTCAAGTCATTGCCCCAAAAGCCACTTTGGAAGAGCTTTTCTCCAAATTTTCTCTAACGTATACACATGCAGGACTATTAGTTGTCTTCTGTGTATGTGTGTGTGCAAAATGCCCTCAAGAATTTAGATGGATAAGGATGTTGGTCACCATTATCATGGCCCTGGCATATAAGAGATGGCCTGGCATGTATCAATAATTAAGAAACTTTTGTATATATATTAATTTCTATGAGTACACTGAGTTGAATACATTCTCTCCTAATTTTCTCAGGTAAGGAAACTGAGGCTGAGAGAATTCAGTTCTTTTAAGGGTCCTACAAGGTAGAGAGATAGACACGTTTGAAACCAATGAAAGAATTCCTTGATGGATCCAATCCAAAAGACATGTTTCAGGCAAAGCTGAACTCAGTGAAGGAAAAGTCTAACTCCAAAAATCCAATGGGAGGAAAAGGAACACACGGAAGAATACTTGCAGTTGACAGGAGACATTAACAACACAAAGTGCAAAAGAAAAACATAAGAAGAAATGTGGACAAAACTATGACACAGGCTTTATTGGAGAAGCAAAGAATAGACACACTAAGTGCCCACAGGCTAGAGATCAGAACCCGGATTACAGACAGGCACAGGGCAAAGAGCAATCAGGCGGTTGCTCTTTATCCCACAGGGCGGTGTCAGCTTCAGGAAGCAAGCCATTTCTCTGTCAGCTGTCGGCCCAGGAGGGAGGTTAAGGAAGATGCAATCCATCACCATGGCCGAAGGGAGGACAATGGAAGAGCCTGGATCTTGTTTCTTGGTGCAGATGAAATCTGGTGCTGTTACTTCCACTTGGGTGGACACTTCTGCTCCCATGGTGGGCATGGTGGCCCAGGAGGGCATTTCTGCTGGCTCACTGGAGGTGGGCATGGATGGGGTGGGCAAGGCTCATGGCACTTCGGTGGGCACACTTTTGGAGGTGGATGGCAGGGCTCCTTGCACTGATGGTGATGGTGATGCTGATGCTGCTGTGGATGTGGATGTGGATGCGGATGGTGAGGCATCCTTCCTGGGTCTCAAGGAATCTGAAATACAAACAGACAGCATTGTTCATAACAGAAAGTCTTACTCTCCCATTAACAGGGAGCCCTGTTCTACCACTTTCTAAAGAAAAAATTCCTTACACAAGTGCTGTGTGAATACAAGCACACTCTGAAGAAGAATAATCAGGATGTGAAACTTGTAGCCAATCTCAATACACATCTCTACTAATTTCTCCCATGAGGTCCTGGTTGCTGGTCTAACTGACTTGACTGTTGGCTTCCAAGGAGAAATGCAAAGGCCCAAACTCAGCACTCAGTGGGACTGAAGGCTGGGAAGGGTGCACTGAAACACGGCATCTCATCTCCCTTAGTCTCCATGGTTAAGACTGTGCCATTGACTGCATTCCTCCCGTCACATTTAAGAGCACAGTTAAGAAGTCAAGAACAAGTACTGAAAACTACCCCTAAATTCTCATTATCTTCTTATTCCCATAGAGAGCACGAATTGGTTAAAATACAGCCACTTCTACGCTAAGATTATATCCTACCACACGAGTGCTAAAAACCTCCAAAACTGTACTCACCAGAGGCTCCAAAGAAGACCTATGACTGAGTATCACGAAGATAGCAGCACGGTGGTAGAGACTCCTTTTATAAGGGCCAGGCAGCTCCACCCAGAGGGAACATCCCAGATCTGGCATGATGCACTTGTTTCCCACCCCAAATACCATGTGCTTGCGATCTCAAAAATAAATTGCCACACTCATGCTGATATCACAAAGCTCCGCTGCCCATGGACTTCCTCACCCTTCACTGAGGGAGTGCAGAGTGAGTCACTCCATACATTGTCTCAAAGCCCCAGTGCCAATGTCATGCACCAGTTAGGAAATATGAGGAATTCTTTGACAATGGTACTGCTCCTCCATGGTTAAGACTGTGCTTCCCACATTCCCCAGCTCCCTATGCATCTGGTATGGAAAACTTACTATCCCATTCCATTTCACCTTCAGCACCCAGCTTTGTCTCCCTCAATGGTAATGACTAAGCTTTACTAAATGCACATATCTTAACCCTTACCCACAGTTTTTCTAAATTCCCCTTATACCCTGTTCTACTGATCTCTGGGCTTTTCTTGACACTTCAATGACTTAACCATAGCCACAAAGTCTATCATGATTTTCCAGTACTAACAGTCTCATTTCAGTTGTGTTTTCACATGGCTCCATAATGGACATAATAGGACAACATGATCCCGCAGGTTCCTCAGCCATAAGCTCATAGACTGGGGCCCCCTTCATGAAACTCTGCTTTTGCTGCCCCACGACCATGAGTCATTTGTGGTCTAGTATTGTTTGTTGCTTTTCAGTTGCTTATTCATGTCCGGCTCTTTGTGACCCCATGGACTGCAGCGTGCCGGACTTCCTTGTCCTTCCCTATCTCCCAGAGTTTGCTCAAACTCATGTCCATTGACTCAGTGATGGTTGGATGTTTTCATCCAACCATTTCATCCTCTGTCGTCCCCTTCCCCTCCTGCCTTCAATATTTCCCAGCATCAATGTGTTTTCCAATGAGTTGGTGCTTCACATCAGGAGGCCAAAATATTGGATCTTTGGCTTCAATATCAGTCCTTCCAGTGAATATTCAAAGTTGATTTCCTTTAGGAGTGACTGGTTTGATCTCCTTGCTGTCCAAGGGGCTCTCGTGTGTCTTCTCCAGCACCACAGTTCAAAAGCATCAGTTCTTCAGTGCTCAGCCTTCTTTATGGTCCAACTCTAACATCCATACATGACTACTAGAAAAACTGTAACTTTGAGTATAGGGACCTTTGTCAACAAAGTGATGTCTCTGCTTCCTGATACACTGTCTAGGTTTGGTATAGTTTTCTTCCCAGGAGCAAGTGTCTTTAAATTTCATGAGTGCAGTCTCAGTCCTTGGTGATTTTAGAGCTCAAGAAAATAAAGTCAGGCACTGTGTCCATATTTCTCCCATCTATTTCTCATGAAGTGATGGGATCAAATCTATGATCTTAGTTTTTTGAATGTAGAGTTTTAAGCCAACTTTTTCACTCTCCTATTTCTCTTTCATCAAGAAGATCTTTAGTTCATCTTTGCTTTCTGCCCTAAGGGAGGTGTCATCTCCATACCTGAGGTTATTGATATTTCTCCTGGCAATCTTGGTTCTAGCTTGTGCTTCATCAAGCCCAGCATTTTGTATGATGTACTCTGCGTATAAGTTAAATAAGTGGGATGACAATATACCGCCTTTACTTACTCCTTTCCCTATTTTGAACCAGTTCATTTTTCCATGTCTAGTTCTTACTATTGTTGCTTGTTGGTTTGCTGCTTCTCCATCTACTAGAAACCCAAATTCCTCTCATCTTATTATCTTCAAAATTATCTCAGTATCTGGACTGTATCCATTTAGAAGCTTTTCCACTAGTACCTCCCAGATATCTTGTGCTAATTTACACTACAGCTGTTAATTCAGTAAACTCTATCAGGCCCTTTTTTGAAATGACATTTGGTGTGTTTTCAGACTTTCTTAGTACACTCAGGGAATGAAGCTCCATCAGTCATTCATTCGACCAGTCAATCATTGGGTATTTTTCCCTAAATAAATAAATGATGGGTGACATAGAATCCATTGGTAATTTATTAGTATTCATAATAATAAATAAGGAAACATTATGATAATAAATAAATCACACTTCAGCTAATAATTTGCACTCTGCTTTCCAGGGAAAATTGAATGCCTTGGCTATGCAGACATCCATGCACACCAGTACTGTGTGACATTAAATATTTCCCAGCCGCCCTGAAGATCAGTTTTTTTACATAGTTGTAACTGGAGATAACAAGTATACCTGCCTCAAAATTTTGCTATGAAAACAGCAAAATGCCTAATATAAGGCACATTACATGATCGGTACTATGGAAATATGAGCCCCCATATATCTGATAAGGGGTAAATTTCCAAAATATATAAGAAACTTCTACAACATAATGGCAAAAAATTTAGCAGCCTGTATTTCAAATATGCAAGGGACTTGAATAGAGTTCTATTTACATAGACATATTGAAAAGGAGTTTAATATTGCTACTGATCATCAGGGATATGAAAATCAAGCACACAATGACATATCACTTCACACCTGTTAGAATGAGTGTAATCAGAAAAATAAGAAATCCTAGCGAAAGTTGGTGAGGTTGTGAAGAAAATAAGGATACTTTTACCTGTTTGTGGGATGGTAAATGGTTCAACCATAATGAAAAGTATGATGGTTACTCAAAAGTTAAAAAATAGAAAACAGAACTACCATATGTATTACCCATTCACATTAGTGTATTTATCCAAGTTAATTTAAATCAGGATCTCCAAGACATATTAGCACTGCAGCAGTACCCACAATAGCCAAGATGTGTTAACAACCTAAATGTCCATCAACAGATGAATGGATACATAAACTGTAGTATATACATACAATGGATTATTATTCATCCTTAAAAAGAAGGAAATCCTGTCATGAGACAACATGGATCAACCTGGAAGACATTATGCCAAGAGAAGTAAGCCAGACACAGGGGGACAAATCCTGCATGAATCCCCTTATATGAGGTATTGAAAGCAGTCAAACTCATGGGAGTAAAAGGGCACATGGGCATATGCCCGGAGTAAATTGTGATTCAAGAGACAAATGTACCCCAGTGTTCATTGCGTACAGCCGCTATGGAGAACAGAATGGAGATCCTTAAAAAACTAGGAATAAAACTACCGCATGGCCCAGCAATCCCTAGGGATATTCTCTGGGCATATGCCCTGAGAAAATTGCAATTCAAAAAGGCTTATGTACTCCAGTGTTCATTGCATCACTGGTTCCATCAGCCAGGACGTGGAAGCAACCTAGATGTCCGTCAACAAATGAATGGGTAAAGAAATTGTTGTACATATATACAATGGAATGTCACTCTGCCATAGAAAGGAGCAGATAGGAGTTCAGATTAACTGAGGTGGACAAATCTAAAGCCTGTTATACAGAGTGAATCATCAGAAAGAAAGAAACAAATATCACATTTTAACACATATATATGAAATCTAAAAAAGTGCTGCTAATGAACCTATTTGCAGCGCAGGAATAGAAATGCAGATGTAGAGTACAGGACTTCTGAACACAGAAAGAGAAAGAGAGGGCAGGATGAATTGAGAGAGTAGCCTCGAAATATATGCATTGCCAGGTGTGAAAGAGATGGCCAAAGGAAAGTTGCTGAACAGCACAGGGAGCTCAGCCTTGTGCTCTGTGATGATCTAGAGGGATGGGACGGGGGGCCATGGGGTGAAAGTGAGGCTCAAGGTGGAGGGGATATATGTGTACTTAAAGCTGATCCACATTATTGTATGGCAGAAAGCAGCACAACATTGTGGAGCAGTTTTCCTTCAATTAAAAATAAATTTCAAAATTAGAAATGTGAACTCTTCAGTTCAGTTCAGTCGCTCAGTCGTGTCTGACTCTTTGCGACCCCATGAATCGCAGCACGCCTGGCCCCCCTGTCCATCACCAACTCCCGGAGTTCACTCAGACTCACGTCTAAAAGGCAGCAAAACTAATATGGATTATGAATAACTGCTCACAGTAACTAGATAATGTGAACCGTGCCCCAAAATGTGATTACAATAGGATTGTTTAGAGTGAGGGTCCCCTCCCTAAGACCCTTGCCCAGCTCTCCTCTGTCTCCAAGCTGACATCACTACTAATTCAAAGGCTTCAGTCTGAAAGCAATTTCAGAATCCACACCTTCTTACTAGTAAGAAAGGTCCTGCCACTGCCTGAGGGAATATTTCATGCCTTGTGCTCTCTTCTGAAAGAAGGCTGTGTGGTGTCTGCAATGTTTCTTGATTGGGTTGGTGTGGTACAGGGAAAAAAAAAAAAGAAATCAGTGATATAACCTGGGTATTTGAAAAGGTAGGAACTTCTTTAGATTGAGCCCTGGTCCTGATCGCTTTCTCAGTATTTCAGAGAACCAAAATGAGCTGTTCCTCTGAGAATCCAAAGTGGGGCGACCAAGATCATTGTTAGGAAACAGACATCTTTCAGGGATCCAGAAGGAACAGGGATGTCTTGGGATGGGTCAGTTTTTTTCACGACAATTTTTTTTTTTTCACGTTGAAGTCTTTGGAACTAGGTGGTACCTGCTGAAGCAAGAGAATTATCTAAGGAACATGTGACTTAGAACAGTTCTCCAACTTAATTTTTTTTATTGTTACGATATATATTTTTATTTTTTAATAAATTTATTTATCTTAACTGGAGGCTAATTACCTTACAATATTGTATTTGTTTTGCCATACATCAACTTGAATCCACCACGGGTATGCACATGTTCCCTTTCCTGACCTTCCTTTCCCACCTCCCTCCCTGTGGCATCCCTCTGGGTCATCCAGTGCAGCAGCCCCAAGCATTCTGTATCATGCATTGAACCTGGACTGGTGATTCATTTCATATATGATATTATACATGCTTCAATGCCATACTGCCTTAATGACTGTGGCTTTGTAGTAGAGCCGGAAGTCAGGCAGGTTGATTCTTCCAGTTCCATTCTTCTTTCTCAAGATTGCTTTGGCTATTCGAAGTTTTTTTTGTATTTCAATACAAATTGTGAAATTATTGTTCTAGCTCTGTGAAAAATACTGTTGGTAGCTTGATAGGGATTGCATTGAATCTATAGATTGCTTTGGGTAGTATACTCATTTTCAGTATATTGAATCTTCCCATCCATGAACATGGTATGTTTCTTCATCTATTATTGTCCCCTTGATTTTTTTCACCAGTGTTTTATAGTTTTCTATATATAGGTCTTTTGTTTCTTTAGGTAGATATATTCCTAAGTATTTTATTCTTTTTGTTGAAATGGTGAATGGAATTATTTCCTTAATTTCTCTTTCTAGTTTCTCATTATTAGTGTATATAGGAATGCAAGCCAAAGCAATCTTGAGAAAGAAGAATGGACCTGGAGGAATCAACATGCCTGACTTCAGGCTCTACTACAAAGCCACAGTCATCAAGACAGTATGGTACTAGCACAAAGACAGAAATATAGATATATGGAACAAAATAGAAAACCCAGGGATAAATCCACACACCTATGGCCACCTTATCTTTGACAAAGGAGGCAGGAGTATACAATGGAGAACAAGACAATCTCTTTAACAAGTGGTGCTGGGAACACTGGTCAACCACTTGTAAAAGAATGAAACTAGAACACTTTCTAACAGCATACACAAAAATAAACTGAAAATGGATGAAAGATCTAAAACGCAAGACCAGGTAAAGATGTTAACTGAGTATTTAGAAAATGTTACATGTTTCTCTGGGCCCTCCTCAGGCTGAGACACAAATACAGTGAGATGGGGTGAAAACTTCAGAAAGGAGAACAGCAAAGGGTGAAGGTGAGGAGAAAATACTAAAGACATGAACCAAAGAAATCCTGCTGTGTCAGTGCCTTACAGCTTCTTCAGACTGTGTTTCTTTATCCATTGGCAAGATACACGGAATTTAGAAACTTTTCAGCAATCACATATATGGGGAAATTTTCCACAGAGAATTAAATTCATGAGCCTCAGACATAGTCAAGGCTCCATCCCTTGTAATTCCAGTTGCTATAAATTGGTGTATTTTTGAGGAAGGCTTGCAAAGAGTCAGACACTACTGAGTGACTGAACTGAATTGAACGGCAGGTAGTGGAAAAGAGCCTGATGCTGGGAGGATTGGGGGCAGGAGAGAAGGGGATGACAGAGG
>NW_017201246.1:0-29292 GCF_001704415.2 Capra hircus | reverse complement strand
AGATGTGGCCAGGCCTGAGTGGGAGTCTCTGGGGGCCTTTGCTTAGAGCAGTGCACTCATGGGAACCCAGGGAAAGCAGCCCTCACAGGTGAGGGAGGGCTACAGAAAGGGACGTCTGAGGATGCTGAAGACTACCGTCAACCCTAACAATTTCCTTAGCACATGCCTTTGGTCAGGAAAGGGTGTGAATTTCTTCTTATCCTTATTTCTTCTCATCTTTATGCCCCTGGGCATTTCCTTTCTGAATTCTGACTTGTAGTCGCTGCTAGAACTTGTTTTCCTCGTGGCTTCCTGGGAATTGTGAGCCAGCCGGAGGGACAAGGATCTAGAAGCGCATTGATGGGGAAGGGGGGATGGTGGTGGTAGACATGGGAAAGTGTAGGAAAGGTGGAGGAGATCCAGAAGGGTACCTGCCAAAAGGGATGGGAAGAGTTAAAGAAAGGGGCTGGGATTGGTCAAAAGTGAGTGAAGTGCCACTGTTTTCAGTGGAGCCTTCAGGAGCCTGGGAGTTTTCTTTGCCGTGTATAACCTGTGCACAGAATCCCATGCTGATTGCAGGCACTCGTCCATCTTACAGATGGAAACACTGAGGTTCAAGAGGACCAAACCCAGTCAACTTCTTTCCAGTGTCCCTGAGTCCTGCAGCCAGTCCTGCCTGGGGTGCTTTGGGGGCTATGGGCTGAACCTCACAGAGGAGGAGATTGTGGGTTGCACTGGGCCGGAGAGAAGTGAAGGGGGCTGGACTGCTCAGTACTGGGAAGAGGCTTTCCAGTGGCCCTGCAGAGTGAATTGGGGGCTTCGGCTAAAAAAACCAAAAACCCAATATTGCTTGGGGTTTTGGCCAAGAAGAGAGACATACCCATGTATAGTCCTATTTGTAAGTAGACTGAGGAATACCTCTTGTGTTTTACAGATGTTGCCTCTTGACTGTTTAGCAGTGGCAAAACCTTGTATTTGTTTTAAAGAATACAGTATTGAAAAAGCTAACTAGACTCAATGCATTTACAGGCAAGTAATATTGTGCTTGAGTTAAATAGCCCTCAAGTGTATCCTGCTGGAGAATATCTGTGATCTGTGTACACTGGCATATACGTCATTTCAAAAATTCTAGCTAAAATGGAGAAAGCATGAAAGTGTTCACAACGCAGCTGCTATTTCATTTCTTAATTGTAAAAAAGATGAAATCACAAAATAAAACTCAAGCCACATACACATTCTCTTCCTAAACTGGCTTTTGGAGGGGAAAAAAAAAAAAAAGGTTGTGGTCCACTAGCTTGTATTGTCACGTCCTTAGGAAGACATATTCCAAGTTCCAGAACAAATGTGCCCTCTGAGAACACCACCAATTCATCAGTGGGGGAGGAGGTAGGAATGGGGGGTGAGTTGCTCATCTGAAACCTAGGGTCCCACAGCCACTTCCTGTTTTGCACTGATCGTAGTCATAGACCCTCCTCATCAGTCCGTCAAACTCTGCTCACCCCTGCCCTGAACCACTTCTTCACAGTGCTCCCTGTACATCCACACGCCTTGCCCAGGGCACCCCAGTTCCCACCATGGGCTCCACTGAAGCCACAGAATCTCAGACTCCCCCCGCCCCAACCTTCTTGCTTCTCCACACCAGTTCTCTGCCTTGCTCCCCCAAACTCTGGCCCACCTCACCAGAGTTACAGTGCCGGCAGCTCTCACAGTGGGCCGGCTGTGGTGGTCCGGTGTGAAGGAGACCCCTGGTGTACATGGATCACATTGAGCCGCCTCTCCGTGCTGCTCACAATCCTTCACCAGGAACGTTCCTGTGAGCAGAGTGCCAGGGTCAAGGCCCCAGGAAAGCCACTGCCAAGCACTGTCCTGCCTCTTGGCCTCTGCAAAGGCCTGGTCCTGTCTCTCCCCAAGCAGCTGGCCCCTGGCAAGGCCCCCTCTTACCTGGTTCACACATCTGACAACACCATCCTCCCTGAGCCCAGTAGTGCTTCTCCGGACAACTCTTGGGGCCTGGGGTTGCTGAGAGCCCCGCCAGGGTCCCCAGAACCCACAGCCAGCAGGGAGGTAGCCGGGCCATGACTCCTGCCCCGGGGGGAGCTCTTCCTGCACCCCAGCTGCTGACTGCAGGCCTAGGGGCGGGGCAGCAGGGTAGGGGGAGCTGGCACCTTCCCAGCTGGGCGCTGGTGTCTCTTCTTAGCACCTCCAGGGCAGGTCTTCTCGGAGTCGTCCCGAGTTGGTGGCAGGCTGACCTTTGATGCAGTTGAAGCTCCCTTGTAGCTGTTTTCACTCAGGCAGTCACTGCCACCCTCCCTTTTCCTGTGCTGGGTGCTGGGTGCTGGGTGTGGGGCTGGCTCTGTCAGAAGACCTGCTCTCTTTCGAAGATGCCCCGGATGCCCAGCCTCTCTCGTGGTCTCTGTCTCCTGAATTGAATCGTCTCTGCTTGCCGCTGGTTACCAGGTGTTGGATGTTCACAGGGATCTGCTTCCCGTATTCACACATCTGTACACAGAAATGCCCACCTTTGCCCCCCACCCTGTTCACAGCTGCGTGTCCCCACGCCTCCCCCACATCGCTTCCTACACAGATGTCATCAGTTTATAGAGAAGGGAAACTAGAACTGAGTACAGGTGTGCACGCTGTCCTCTGAAACTCTTGGGGGCAGGGAGGTCAGATAACACTCAGAATTTTTCAGATTTGGGGAAGAAACCAGCCCCATATGACAAATTCTTGGGGCTGGAGCATCGCTCACAACCAAGCACAACGTTCCTGTCCCCAGACTATCCACCATTTCGGTGGGTGGATAACGACTATAACCAGCCTCGTGTCAACTGACGTCTGGTTTTATGGCCAAAAGAGTTTGCTTTGGGATTGTTCAGAATTGCACACAAGAGACTTGAACCTGTGTCTGGGCTCTGTTGGGTTGTGTGCCAGGAGCTCATGCACGGTCACTTAACCTTCCTGCCAGGCCTCCCACCCCTTCTACCATCTGCATCCTCCCCTCCCACCACCCGCTGTGTCTGCCCACTGTGCTAGTCCTGGAGCACCAGAGTGTCTGCTCGCCCAGTTTAGGGCACTTGGGATTAAAGGCTGATCCCTGTTATCTGTGGCTCCCCTGGGAAGACTGATTTGGGGATGTTAGAACAGTGGAACAGCCTGGTTTCTCCAGGCTATTTTTTTCACTCAGGGTCTTTGCATTTTCCATTCTGCTCATGAAACCTCACACCCCTGTGGGCTCCTCTGTCAGATCTGTTCTCTGTCTCACTCTTTGGTTTCCTTTCTCTTCATTTTTTCCATCCTCCTGCCTTTCCCCAGCCTCCTCTACTCTTCAGGAGGGTCCTCTCGAGTGGGAAGCCACACAGGGGTGTGATCTGAAGAGGTGCTTGTGCAAAACCATCCCATTGGCTATATCCAACCAAGTGCCTGAATTCCCCCCCCGAGAGAGTCCTGGGGATCTGAGGATTCTGCTGCCACCAGTACCTGCATTCCCAGATTATGGTCTGTATCTTCACTGTTGGTCTTTTTTTTTCCCTGCATGGCTTGCCAGATCTTAGTTCTGAGATAAGGAATTGAAACTAGGGGCCTCAGCACTGAAAACAAGGAGTCTTAACAACTGGCGTGCCTGCTAATTGCTTCAGTCACACCCAACTCTTCAGTCATGTCAAGTGGACTGTAGCTGGCCAGGCTCCTCTATCCACGGGGATTCTCCAGGCAAGAATACTGGAGTGGGTTGCCATGCTCTCCTCCAGGGGAGCCTCCTGACCCAGGGGTTGAACCTGCATATCTTACTGTTCTTTACCACTAGTGCCACCTGGGAAGCCCCCTAACTACTGGACCACTAGGGAATTCCCTTCCCTGTTGGTCTTAAACTTTAAGGCAGCCTCAGAGAGAGATGTAGGGATGGAGAATGAGAAGAACGAGGAGGAGTTGGGGACCTTTAGGGAGAAACTTGCCAAAGAGGGAATTGAGGACGCTGAGAACTAACCGCCTCCACTGGACCCTGGGCTCCCACACAGGAGGCCTCTTTCCTCTGGGCCAAGGCCGGTCTCTTCCTCTACTCTTCACTCTCTGGGGGCGGTAGGGAGGGGCGGGAGGCAGGAGCAGAGTCTGCCGGCTCTGCTGGAGAACCCCTGGCCAGGAGTCAGACTTCTGGCCCCAGCTCCTCTGGACGAATGGAGTGACTTCGTCTGCCTTTTGCGCTATTTGCACCAACTTCCAGTGGGCCTTGCCTGTCCTGGATCTTGCTCTGGACCGGACAGTCTTTCCTGTTTTCCACTCAACTGTGGCTGCAGCCTGCTGACGTCTCCCCCTTGAGTCCTCCACCACCACTTTCTCTTTGGGGATTCAGCTTCTCCCCACCCTCGGCTGGCGCTGAGATGCATGATCTTTTCCCAGAAAGGTCCCTCCCGTTCTTGGATCTCTGGAGACAGAAGTCCTTCACCTCTGATGACTCTCATCACTCTGGGGAAGGTAATCTGGAGCAGGGGCGGAGGCTTGGCCATCAACTGAGGTTCCCCTTGCTCCATATCCCTAGACAGGACACCCCGTGTCTTCTGGTGTCTTCTGGTGAGGACAGGTCCCGCTTAGAGAGGGAAGAACAGTGCCCTGGACTTGCAAGGATTTCTGTGGGTTGGATGTGAAGGTCACCTCTGCTTCTGCTTCCTCTTTCAACGGAAGCCTTGTTCCTGTCTCTCTGCTCCTGGGTGTTCCCGTACCTCTGCCCTGCCACAGGCCCGGATGGGGGACACAGGCCCATCTTGGATTTTCCCCCAAACCACCTAAAAGCAGAAGGCTGTTAGGTCTAAAGCTTTTCTGAATCTTTAGATCTCGTGAGGGTACAAGGTAAAATTGCATTTGGATATTCTGGCTTTTGAATGTGAGAAGCCTCTAGAAACTAGAAAGAGCAAGACGGGACTTCCCTGGTGGCCCAGTGGTTAAAACTCTGCCTTATAATTCAGGGGATGCGGGTTCGATCCCCGGTCTGGGAACTAAGACCCCATATCCCACATGCCTCGGGACAACTAAGACTGCATACTGAGCCCAAGTGCCACAGCGAAGACCTGACTCAGCCAAATAAATAAATAATAAAAAGGAAAGGAAAAACAAGACAAAAAATCAAGGGAACAGAGTCTCCCCCCGGAGCGTCCAGAAAGAAATAGCCTGTGACACTTCGATTTTAGCCAAGTGATATCCATTTCTGGCTTTTAATCTTCAGAACTCATATAGTAAAACTTGCATTCTTTTCAGCTACTGAGTTTGTGGTAATATGTTACAGCAGCCACAGAAAACGACAGCATATAGATCCTCTGGCATTTGTTTGAGATTTACTAGGTGGCCTAGTTGTTGTTGTTCAGTTGCTAAGTCATGTCTGACTCTTTTCGACCCAATGGACTGTAGCATGCTAGGTTCCTCTGTCCTCTACCATCTCCAGAGAGTTTGGTCAGATTCAGGTCCATTGAGTCGGTGATGCTATCTAACCATCTCATCCTCTGCCACCCGCTTCTCCTTGTGCCTTCAATCTTTCCCAGCATCAGGATCTTTTCCAATGAGTCGGCTCTTCCCATCAGGTGGCCAAAGTATTGGAGGTTCAGCTTTAGCATCAGTCATTCCGATGAATATTCAGGGCTGGTTTCCTTTAGGATTGACTGGTTTGATCTCCTTTCAATCCAAGGGACTCTCAAGAGTCTTCTCCAACACCACAGTTCAAAAGCTTCAATTCTTCGGTGCTCAGCTTTCTTTACAGTCCAACTCTCAAAGTCATACATGGCTACTGGAAAAACCATAGCTTTGACTATACAAACCTTTGTTGACAAGATGATGTCTCCGCTATTTAACACAGTGTCTAGGCTTGTCATAAATTTCCTTCCAAGGAGCAAGTGTCTTTTAATTTCTTGGCTACAGTCAACATCTGCAGTGATTCTGGAGCCCAAGAAAGGAAAATCTGTCACTGTCTGGGATCCTCCAGACTCACCTTGACAGGAGGATCCCAGGATAAGTGGAGTGAGTATGTCTCAGAATCTCAGACTGGTGGTCTAAGAGCATCTCTGTCAGTTACTACCTGGATCATCTCAGGCGAGTCCCAGAGCCTCTCTGAACTGAGTCTGCATCTGCTGGGTGATAATGTCATGTTGGGAGAATTAATCTTAACAACATGAATGAAAGGGGCTTCCCAGGCGGCACAGTGATAAGGAATCCACCTGCAATGCAGGAGGTGCAGGAGATGTGGGTTCAATCCCTGGGTTGGGAAGATCTCCTGGAGTAGGAAATGGCAACCTGCTCCAGTATTCTTGCCAGGAAAATTACATGACAGAGCCTGGCGGACTATAGTCCAGGGGTCCCAAAGAGCTGGACACAACTGAGTGACTGAGCACAGAAGCATATGAAAGAAATGCCTTGCCCACTTTGTGCACTCAAGAAGTGTTCATTCCTTCCCTTCCTTTCTTAGAGTTTGAGGCTGTGAGTCCCAAGACACAGGATTGAGAGAACAGCCCTTTAAGCTGGGAATGAACTGAAGGAGCGTGAAAGAGACGAAGACTCAGTGGATGAGCCAGCTGTTCGGAGTGGTATATGTGCTCCACGTGGTACACTCAGATGGCTCTTGTTATGCAAAAAAAGTGATGCTACAAGGAGGTAGCGGCCACTTCCCCTCCCTGTGGGCTCCGGCACCCTGGCATTTCCTGGTTTCTCTTGCCCACCCGAATGAGTGACGACTGTACACACACCAGTCTCGGCAGCTCTGTGATTTCCCCAAGCTGTCACTGAGTCTAGCAGCACGGTGAGCCTGTCAGTAGCTTGCCTTCATTCCCCACTCCTGGCCTGTGGTGTGTCAGCTGAGCCTTTACCTCTCACGGCCAGTTCACCTCCCAGTTATGTGCTGCAGCCAGCCAGCACTGTCCAGTCAGAGCCCGACTGTTAAATTGTCAAGAATCTTGTGAGCTCGCTACGCGTTAGTAGCTTGAAATTGGCCGCCGTGGGAGTACTCACAACCACATAAGCCAGAAAATGCTACAAACTGAGAGAGCTGCTGTTAAACGGTTACCACCACATGGCTCCTAAAAGTGAAACTGGCTCAGTCATGTCCACCTCTTTGCCACCCCCATGGACTATACAGTCTATGGAATTCTCTGGGCCAGGATACTGGAGTGGGTACCGTTTCCCTTCTCCGGGGATATTCCTAACCTCGCTAAGGCTGGGCTCAATCCTTGTCTTTATCTTGTTTTAGATCCTGGGAAGGCAGAGTTCTTTCATCAGGGCCCCAGGCCCATTCCTTCTAACTTCTGCTTAGAACCGCTAGAGATGAGCCCCTGTCTTACTACTCCAACCTCCGATGGCTCAGTGGTAAAAATTCTGCCTGCCAATGCAGGAGACACAGGAGACACAGGAGACGTGGGTTCGATCCCTTGGGGTAGGAAATGGCAACCCACTCCAGTATTCTTGCCTGGGAAATCCTATGGACAGAGCACGGAGGGCCACAGTCCATGGGGTCGCAAAGATTTGGACATGATTAAGCGTGAGCAAAGAGAGCTACCTTAATGTTCCAACCTGCTTAGGCTCCCAGACTAGCAGAGCTGGAAGGGAGGTTTCTTTTTCTTTTCCTTTTTTGGCTGCATGGGATGTGGGATCTTAATTCCCCCACCAAGGATCCAACCCACACCCCCTGCAGTGGAAGGAAGTTCGGACTCTCAATTGCTGGATCACCAGGGAAGTTGAAAGAGGTTTCTGATCCTGTGTGTCCATCCCCTTATGTTACAGACATCAGAACCATGGGCCCAAGAGGCAGGATGACTAGTTCTTTGTGGCAGAGTCAGGCGGTCATACAGGTGCCCTGAACCCCTGCCTACTGCTGACAGTAGCATTTACAGAGCCAGCATGTACTGTTCTGCGCACGTGCTGGGCTGAATTCTTGTAGGCAGATACTCTCAGCCTGCAGACCTGCCCAGCTACTTTCCCTGAACCTTTCTGCTGGCCCTTTCACAGACACTGTTCTCTGCCTTTTCGCTCTTTGAAAGCACCTCAGTTTCTTTACTTTTCTTTCTCTAAATTGAAATTTAATTACAAGAGTAATATATTTATGTGTGCTGTGTGCTAAGTCACTTCAGTTGTGTCCGACTCTTTGTGACCCTGGTGGATTGTAGCCTGCCATGTGAATATATTCATAGCATCTCTTTATAGAAAATTCATAGGTATTCATATTCATATGCATTCATATATGAATATATTCATAGTATCTCTTTATAGAAAATTAAACCAGTGAAATCTGTCAATTTCCACCAGAAATTAAATGCACTAAAGATTCTTGTACATATGCTCCAGGAGATACATGCCAGAATTTTCAAGCACTACTATGGGTAATAGCAAAAGAAAAAGAAAAGAACCCATCAGTCTATAAGTTGATTGAATAATAAATGAGTTTTACTTGAATAATAGATGATTAATAAATGATAGATTCCCCTAACAGAATATTCACCTAAGGGAATACTTTCAAGGAATGGAAATGAGTGACCTGCATGAAGTCACATCAATAATATGGATGAGTCTTAAAAATATAATATTGAATGACAATGTGAATGCATTCCTTAATGCCAGTGTATCATATGCTTAAAAAATGCTTCTAATGGTCAATTTTAGGGAACTCCCTGACGGTCTAGTGGTTAGGAATCCGTATGTATATTGCAGTGGGCTGGATCCCTGGTCGGGGAACTGAGATCCCATAAGCTGTGCCGCCAAGAAATAAAGTTAATTTTATGTTTGTATATTTTACTGCAAAAAAAACAAGCAAACAAATAAGCAAAACTGTAATATTGAGCGATATTGGAGTGAGAGAACCAAGACACAGAAAAGAACATGATAAGACTCCATATATATGAGGTATAAAACCAGGCAAGACTAAACAGTTTTGTTGTTAGGATACATACACACATGGAGGTAGAGCCAGAAAGAAAAGTAAGGGAGTGCGAGACACTGCGCCCCTTGCCGGGGGAAAAGGGTATGATCAGGAAACATCTGCATTTCTTGGGGAAGTCCTGGTCTCAGCATGGGTTTTCATGTTGTGATTTCTGTACATTATTTTGTATATTTGGTACAGCTCACAATATAAATCTTAAAAAATAAAAATACATTTATATATTCATATACATATGTAAATAAGACACCTGATAAAATCAACTTCGAAACCACTTTGAAGGGAAGTGCCCTTGGCACCCCGGGCATGGCATCTGAACTTGAGATTCAAAATCAGAAAATGTACCTGAAACAGTTTGACTTAGGGCACCTGTTTCCATCTGGGTCAGGCATTAAAACCAAATATTTGAACTTAGATCTAGAGTTCCTAGTCACTCTATATAAAATATTGTAGCAGGATTTAAAAAAAATAATGAAACACTTTAAATCCCATTGCTCTTACTAAATATATTATTGCTAAATATTGTTAAATTGTATAAGATTTCATTATATATTAATGTTTTAGTGAGAGTAAGAGAGATCTTCCGTGTTGTAAATAAGTAAAAATAATATTATTTCTAAATGTTGTTTCCCCCAACTTAATTTTTATTTTGGCCACACAGCTTGTGAGATCTTAGTTCCCAGCCAGAGATCGAACCCCGGCTCACTGGGCCACCAGGGAAGTCCCTCAAAATTTGCCCAATTAAAAAAATTTTTTTTTTTTTGTTTGGTGGTGCCACATGGATTTTGGGATCTCAGTTTCCTGATCAGGAATTAAAACTGGGCCATGGCAGTGAAAAACCCAGCATCCTAACCACTAGGCCACCAGGGAGCTTGTTTTCCTCAACTTTCTGTCATCCTTTTTTATTTAAAAAATTAGAAGTGAAGATGGAAAAAAATATTGAACAATTATAGATAAGACTCAAATTCACTTTGATTGACCTCAGTCTCTGTCGTCCTCTCCCTGCCCCTCAGGAGTAATCATTAAGATTAGTGAGGATTCTTGCAGAACTTTCTCTAAACAAACAAATTCTATGTGTGTGTTTTTGACTTAGGAATGTTCATGGCCCCAAATGAGGGAAGGTGCCTTTCCCTTTCCCTTGTCAGGCTGTGGTTGGTAAACAGGTTATTTTTATACAGTAGGGAATGAAAGTCCAAAACTGCCGGAGACAAATGTCTACCAGCAGAAAACCAGACGAATTTTTCCAATAAAGTGCATTTTATTTCCTACTTAAAATATTATTAAGCAAAACTCAAATATTCCTCATTCTGATCTTAGCCCCTCTCCTACTGAGGACCTTCTGCTAGAATTTCCCAGTGGAGGGAAGATGTCCTATCTCCAGTTCATGCTCAGTTGCTCAGTCTGACCCTTTGCAAGCCTGTGGACTGTAGCCCGCCAGGCTCCTCTCTGCATGGAATTTTCCCTACAAGAGTACAGGTGGTGGGATGCTATGCCCTCCTCCAGGGGGTCATCCCAATCCAGGGACTGAACCTGCATCTTCCACAGCGCAGGTGGATTCTTTATCACTGAACCACTGGGGGAAGCCCCCTGCCTCCAGTTCAGTTCAGTTCAGTTGCTCAGTCGTGTGCCATTCTTTGCGGGAGTTGGGAGGTGACAAAGGGAGTCCCTTTGTCTCCAGGGAGGTGAGCAAAAAGCCGCTTGCACAGCCTGTGGTCACTACTTCTCCCCGGCAAGGAGCTTACCCCTCCTGCCTTTATACCGAGATAGTTGAATGCACCTTCCCTTTCTGATTTGGAAAAGATAGGTCACCTCTGTTCTCAAAAGGAAATACCACGCAAGCCTGCAGTAATTCTCCTGGCTCAGAGCCAGAAAGACAGCCTATGGAACCCATTATGCATTGAGTCTCTGTGCTCATTAAAAATGACCTTTTGGAAACGAAACAGCTCAAGACTGGGAGGTCCATGTTCCTCTTGGGTTGATTTTTAAAAGTCCATCTTTTGGACCTAGAGACTGTCATACAGAGGGAAGTGAGTGAGAAAGAGAAAAGCAAATATCTTCTATTACCGCATATACGTGGAATCTAGAAAAATGGTACAGCTGAACCTACTTGCAAGGCAGAAATAGAGACACAGAGGTAGAGAACCAACACACGGACCCCAGTGTGGGCGGGGGATGGGGCGGGGGCAGGAATGGGGAGTGGGATGAATTGGGAGATTGGGATTGACATATATACAGTTATACTTTATGCTTACTTTATACTATGTATGCAATAGATCACTAATGAGAACCTGCTGTATAGCTCAGGGAACTGTCTGTACTCAGAGCTTTGTGGTGACAAAGAGTGGGTATATATAGACTGATTTGCTTTGCTGTACAGCAGAAACTAACAACATTGTAAAGCAATTAAACTCCCAATAAAAATTTTAAAAGTAAATAAAGGTCCATGTTTTTCAGCTTCCCTGGTGGCTTAGTGGTAAAAAAATCCATCGGCAATGCAGGAGCCTCAGGAGATGCGGGTTCTATCCCGGGATTGGGAAGATCCCCTGGAGGAGGGCATGACAACCCCCTCCAATGTTCTTGCTTGGAGAATCCTATGGACAGAGGAGCTTGGAGGGCTACAGTCCATGAGGTCGCAAACAGTTGGACATGACCGAAGCGACTTAGCATGCACATACCATCTTTTTCCAGATAAAGAAAGGACTGTTAATTGGCCTCGCACCCCAGCCTGCTGGGCAGAATTCTCCAAGGGCCTAACACACTTGGGTTTTGGGTTTTGCTTTGTTTTCTTATGGGGGTTGCCTGGTGGCTCAAATGGTAAAGCATCTGCCTGCAGTGTGGGGGACCTGGGTTTGATCCCTGGGTTGGGAAGATCCCCTGGAGAAGGCAATGGCAACCCACTCCAGTACTCTTGCCTGGAAAATTCCATGGATGGAGGAGCCTGGTGGGCTACAGTCCATGGGGTCACAAAGAGTTGGACACAACTGAGCGGCTTCACTTTTCTTTTGTTTTCTTATACATGATACACAGTACACATCCTTCTAAAATTTGCTCTTTTAATCCAATAATATGTCTTAGAGATCATTTCATGTTATACATGCAGAACTACTAGTTTGGATAGAGGAAATATTTAGTTTAGAATATTTAGTTTTCCCCCCAACATCTCATTGTTACAAATGGTGTCGCATAAACATCTGAAGTGTATGCCTGTGGGAGTGTTCCTTTAGAATAGATTCTGGGCACTGGAATCGCGGAGTCATGGGGTGTGCACACTTTTCACTTTAATAGATACTGGCAAATCGCTCTGCAAAGAGGCTCTACAGTTCACACGCCCACTAGCTGTGGGATGAGAGCCCGCCTCTTCACACCCTGCTCACTTGTCATATTAGCACACCACTGCGGACCATCGAATGGGGGAAATGCTGTTCATGCTGCCTCAGTGTCCACCCCCTGACTACCAGTGAGGTCCAGCATCCTTCCGTGATCGTTGCTCGTTGTATTTTCTCTTTGTTTTTGACATCTTTTTATCCTTGGATCATCACAGGTGTCTTCAAGACCAGTCTTGGTTCTTCCCTGTGAAAATCCTGTTTTCAGACTCAAATTGCAGGGCCTCCACCAGGCCCGTGATCCTTTCAGATTGTCGTTTTTTTTAAGTCCTGGCGAACCCTTTATTGTGGCATGTGGGATCTGGTTCCCTGACCAGGGGTCAAACCCAGGCTTCCTGCACTGGAAGCACGGAAACTACAGGACCACTGGGGAAGTCCCCCTTCAGATGTTTGCCCTCATCCTAGGTGCTCAATGTCCCTGTGGCAGTGGAGGTCACTCCTGTCTCCCCTACAAACCTCCAGAAACTTCAGACCTGCGTGGAGGTGGTGTGCCTTTCCTCATTTGCAAAACTCCAGTAGGACTTGGAGGAACCCCAGACTGCTCTGCCTCAGCACTAAACGCTCCCTAAGACTGCACCATCTTCTAGTCCAGACTGAAGAGCAACTTGGTGCATGTGGCCTTTTAAAAAACTGAGATAAAGTTCAATATTTTAAGCATTTTATAATGTACAATTCAGTGGATTTTAGGATTTTTACTAATGTGGTGCAGATAACACCACTCTCTGATTCCAGAACATTCACATCTCCCCTAAAAGAAACCTCATGCCCACTAGCAGTCAGTCTCACTTCCCCCCTCCCCCATCTCCTGGCAATGACTAATCTATTTTTGGTCAGTATGGATTTTCCTGTTCTTAACATTTCATACATATGGAGTCATATAATCATGGTCATTTGTGTCTGGCTTCTTTCACTTCAGCAAAGTATCTTCAAAGTTTACCCACGTTGCAGCATGACTTCAGTTCATAATTCTTTTTTATGCCTGAATAATGCTCCAAAATCACTGCAGATGGTGATTGCAGCCATGAAATTAAAAGACGCTTACCCCTTTGGAATGAAAGTTATGACCAACCTAGATAGCATATTCAAAAGCAGAGACATTACTTTGCCAACAAAGATCCGTCTAGTTAAGGCTATGGTTTTTCCAGTGGTCATGTATGGATGTGAGAGTTGGACTGTGAAGAAAGCTGACCGCTGAAGAATTGATGCTTTTGAACTGTGGTGTTGGAGAAGACTCCTGAGAGTCCCTTGGACTGAAAGGAGATCCAACCAGTCCATTCTAAAGGAGATCAGTCCTGAGTGTTCATTGGAAAGACTGATGCTAAAGCTGAAACTCCAATACTTTGGCCACCTCATGAGAAGAGTTGACTCATTGGAAAAGATTCTGATGTTGGGAGGGATTGGGGGCAGGAGAAGGGGACGACAGAGGGTGAGATGGCTGGATGGAATCACTGACTTGATGGACATGAGTTTGGGTGAACTCCCGGAGTTGGTGATGCACAGGGAGGCCTGGCGTGCTGGGATTCATGGGGTCGCAAAGAGTCGGACACGACTGAGCGACTGAACTGAACTGAATATTCTATTGTATGGGTGTCTCACATTTTGCCTATCCATTTATCAGTTGATGAACATTTGGGTTGTCTCCAGTTTTTGTCTGTTATGAAAGAAGCTTCTGTCAACATTCACTATAGGTTTTAATTGAACATATGTTTTGAATTCTCTTGAGTATATACCTACAATTGAAATGCCTGGGTCATATGTTAATTCTATGTTTAGCTTCTTCAGGAACTGCCAAACCATCTTCCACAGTAACTGAACCATTTCGCATTCCCCCTAGTGGTACATGTAGTTACTGTACAAGCTTACCATCATCTGTCAATTTCCATTAAAAAATTATAGCCACCCTAGTTATATATTCTTTTCATGTCCTTTTTGGACATTTATATATCTTCTTTAAGAAATGTCTGTTTGTGTCTGACACAGGATATAGCATGCTTAGGGCTGGTGCATGGGGATGACCCACAAAGATGTTATGGGGAGGGAGGTGGGAGGGGGGTTCATGTTTGGGAACGCATGTAAGAATTAAAGATTTTAAAATTAAAAAAAAAATTAAAACAAACAAAAAAAGAAATGTCTGTTCAAATCCATTGCCCATGTTTAAATTGTATTAGTCGCCCTTTTTGTTTGGTTAGAAGAATTATTTCTATATCCTGGATATTAGACTCATCAAATATGTGACTTGCAAATATTTTTTCCATTCTATGAATGCTTTCTTCACTTTCTTGGTAGTGTCTTTTGATACACTAACGTTTAATTTTGATAAAGTTAATTTTTTTCTTTCATTGCTTGTGATCTTGGTGTCATATTTAAGACATCCTTGCATAACCCAATGTCACATGGATTTACACCTGTTTCTAACAGTTTTATTTCTTTGATATATTTCAACTTAATTTTTGTATATGATTTGAGGTAAGGGTTCAACATCATTCTTTTGCCTGTGAATACGCATCGTCCCAGAACCAGTCGTTAAAAAAAGACAATTCATTTCACTTTGAGTGATCATAATGCTCTTGTCAAAATCAATTGGCCATAGATACATGGATTGACTCCTGGGCTCTTGAGTTTATTCCATGGATCTGTACGTCTGTCTTTATGCCAGTACCACACTGTTTTGATTACCAAAACTTTGTAATAAGTACTGAAATTGGGAAGCGTGAGTCCTCCAATTTTGTTCTTCTTTTTCAAAATAATTTTGGTTATTCTATATCTCTTGTATTTCTGTATTGAATTTTAGGATTAGCTTGTCTATTTTTGCAAAACAAGGCAGTTAGAATTTTAATAAGGATTGCACTGGATCTGCAGATGAATTTGGGGAGTATTGTCATCTTAAAACACGTGAAGTCCTGAGACTTCCCTGACAATCCACTGGTTAAGATTTTACGCTTCCACTGCAGGGGACACAGGTTCAATCCCTGGTCAGGATTCCGCACACCTTATGGCTGGAAAAAAAAAATCAGAAAATCAGAGCCCTCCAATCTATGAGAAGATAAGCTATTTTCCTTGATGTCTTTCAACATTGCTTTATAGTTTTCATTGTACAAGTCTTGCACTGTCTTCATTAAATGTATTCCTAAGTACTTTATTCTGTTTGATGCTACTGTGCATGTAACTTTTCTTAGTTTCATTTTTGAATTGTTCATTGTTCGTGTAACACTTTGACTTTCCGAGGAGGCCATTGTTTTCTCCACAAGGTTAGAATTTTGTGTCTTGGGGACAGATGTGTTATGATTACAGCCGATGGGCCGTGGCTTGGGTTACCTGTGACTTATCTGGAGTCACTGATGGAGCATTTGATTCTGTGACGTAAAGGGAAACCTATCTGACTCATCTTCCCCACGCTTGCTGTTCTTTCGTCTCCCTCTACGGGGAGAGGAAGAGGGTGGTTTGGTGACGGGAGCTTCCCCATCTCTCACGGTTGCTTTCCCTGAGCTTGGGGCACCTCTGACTCATTTCTCAAGATCGAGGGCTGTGGCAGCCATCCCTATTATGTGTGAGTTGGACCAGAATCCTCCCTTCTTTGATGAGCGTCTTGCCCACAGAGGAACAGAGAGGTTGCCTAACCCAAGGTCACACAGATTTACACCTGGTTCTAAAAGTCTTATTTCTTTGATCTATTTCGACTTAATTTTTGTATATGATTTGAGGTAAGAGTTCAACATCATTCTTTTGCCTGTGAATATGCATCGTGCCAGCACCAGTTGTTAAAAAGACTACTCATTCCACGTTGAGTGGTCGTGGTGCCCATGTCAAAATCAACTGGCCATAGATGTATGAATTGATTTCTGGACTCTTGAGTTTATTCCATGGATCTGTATGTCTTTATGCCAGTGCCGCACTGTTTTGATTACCAAAGCTTTGCAGTAAGTATTGAAATTGGGAAGTGTGAGTCTTTCAATTTTGGTGTGAGTCCCTCCAGGAAGGGTCCTGGAGGTGGGTGGGATCAGAGCAGTCTGGGGAGGGTGAAAATCTGGAAATGGGATGACACATTTCACCTGTACTAGAGCTCAGAGACAGCAATGAGAGCTTTAGGATGGGCAATGGGGTGGAGAGGGGTTCTGTGGCCAAGGAGACCCCATCATATGTTCATGCTAAAATAATGGGATAGGCTGGCTAGGTACAGCTGTAGGAAGCAGGATATTTTCAAGTTTGTGTGTTTTGATATTCAAGGGCACAGGAAAAAAAAAGTTTATGCATAGTTACTGGAATTTTGAAGATCCAGTAATTTTATGTGTTAAAGTAATCAGTTTCAAACCTTATTTTCCTTAGGCTCTTTAGGTTCAAATAAGTTTTGTTATTCTGTTAAAAATACAATAAAAATGTAAAATCTTACTTATTATTTTTCTTTAATTTCAACCTATAGGTTTCGCTTGACTTTTTTTTTTTTTCGCTTGACTCTTTATAATAGAGTTAAACAAAGACAGTGATCTTCACTTTTATTGAGCATTTTTTTATGGTGGTAAAGTACACATAAAAATTACCATCTCAACAATTAAGTATACAGCCCAATATAGCTATAAGTGCAGGGCTTCCCTGGTGGCTCAGATGGTAAAGAATCCGCCTGCAATGATAGAGACCCGGGTTTTATTCCTGGAGAAGGGAATGGCTACCTACTCAAGTATTCTTGCCTGGAGAATTCCATGGACAGTGGAGCCTGGTGGGGCAAGTCCATGGGGTTGCAAAGAGTCGGACATGACTGAGTGACTAATTAACATACAAGCCAGTGATATTAAATACATTCACCTTGTTGTGAAGCCATGGCCATCATCCACCCCCACCCTCCACAAAGTCTTCTTGATTCGTAAAACTGAAATTCTACACCTATTAAACAAAAACTCCATTTTCCCCTCCTCCTAGCCCCTCGTCACCTCCATCTTACTTCCTGACATTATGGTCTTGACTATTCTAAGTACCTCAGATAAATGAAATGAATAGTTTTCTCACGATGCCCTCAAGGCCCATCCATGTTGTAGCGTATTGTGTAGAATCTTCTTCTTTTTTAAGGCTGAACAATATTCCATTTTATGCATATACCACATTATGCTTATTCACTCATCTGTCAATGGACGGATGAGTTGCTTCCACATTTTAGCTACTGAGAATAATGCTGCTGCAAACGCAGTAAACCAATCTCTTCTACACCCTGCTTTCAATTCTTTTCTGCATATAGCCAGAAATGCAATTGCTGGATCATGTGATAATTCCATTTTTAATCTTTCAGGCACCACTCTTTTCCAGTAGCTGCCATTTTTACATTCCCATCAACAGTGCGCGAGAGTTCCAATTGCTCCACATTTTCGCCAACACTTATTATTTTTTTTTTATAGCGCCCCTGCTAATGTGTATGAGGTGCTATCTCACTGTAGTTTGTTTCACACTTCTCTAATGATTAGTAATGGTGAACAATCTTTCCATTGTTCCATTGTGCTTATGGACAATTTATCTGTCTTCTTTGGAGAAAGATCTATTCAACTTCTTAGCACTTTTTTTCTTTTGGCCATGCCACAGGCGTGTGGGATCTTAGTTCCCTCACCGGGAATTGAACCCATGCCCCTGGCCATAGAAGCTCAGAAACTTAACCACTGGACTGCCAGGGAATTCCCTCTTTGCACATTTTTGAGGGTTTTGTTGTTGCTGTTATTTTTTTATTTTGCTATTGGGTTATTAGAGTTCTCTCTATAATCTGGATATTAATCCCTTATCAGATATAAGATTTGCAAATATTTTCTCCCATTCTCTGGGTTGCTCTTTTACTATGTTGATAGCATCTTTTGGTACACAAATTCTGAAAATGTCATGAAGTTCAATGTGTTTTATGTATATATAGTCAGATTATTTTCCATTATAGGTTATTATAAAATATTGAGTATAGTTTCCTGCTCTATACTATAGGTCCTTGGGACAGTGGCCGGGAGGAGCTACCCTACGTACGAGGCCAGGGGTGGCGGCCGGGAGGAGCAACCCCATGTGCAAGGCGGCTGCCTGGGCGCAGGAGGGCCTAGAGGAGCCATCCCATGCTGAAGGTCAGGAAGGGCGGTGGTGAGGAGATACCCCTCATCCAAGGTAAGGAGCAGCGGCTGCGCTTTGCTGGAGCAGCCGTGAAGAGATATCCCACGCCCAAGGTAAGAGAAACCCAAGTAAGATGGTAGGTGTTGCGAGAGGGCATCAGAGGGCAGACACACGGAAACCATACTCACAGAAAACTAGTCAATCTAATCACACTAGGACCACAGCCTTGTCTAACTCAATGAAACTAAGCCATGCCCGCAGAGTAACCCAAGACGGGCCAGTCATGGCGGAGAGGTCTGACAGAATGTGGTCCACTGGAGAAGGGAATGGCAAACCACTTCAGTGTTCTTGCCTTGAGACCCCCATGGATAGTATGAAAAGGCAAAATGATAGGATACTGAAAGGGGAACTCTCCAGGTCAGTAGGTGCCCAATATGCTACTGGAGATCAGTGGAGAAATAACTCTAGAAAGAATGAAGGGATGGAGCCAAAGCAAAAACAATACCCAGCTATGGATGTGACTGGTGATAGAAGCAAGGTCCGATGCTGTAAACAGCAATATTGCATAGGAACCTGGAATGTCAGGTCCATGAATCAAGGCAAATTGGAAGTGGTCAAACAAGAGATGGCAAGAGTAAACGTCCACATTCGAGGAATCAGCAAACTAAAATGGACTGGAATGGGTGAATTTAACTCAGATGACCATTATATCTACTACTGCAGGCAAGAATCCCTCAGAAGAAATGGAGTAGCCATCATGGTCAACAAAAGAGTCCAAAATGCAGTACTTGGATGCAATCTCAAAAACGACAGAATGATCTCTGTTTGTTTCCAAGGAAAACCATTCAATATCATGGTTATCCAAGTCTATGCCCAACCAGTAACGCTGAAGAAGCTGAAGTTGAATGGTTTCTATGAAGACCTACAAGACCTTTTAGAACTAACACACGAAAAAGATGCCCTTTTCATTATAGGGGACTGGAATGCAAAAGTAGGAAGTCAAGAGACACCTGGAGTAACAGCCAAATTTGGCCTTGGAATGAGGAATGAAGCAGGGCAAAGACTAATAGAGTTTTACCAAGAAAATGCACTGGTCATAGCAAACACCCTCTTCCAACAACACAAGAGAAGACTCTACACATGGACATCACCAGATGGTCAACCCTGAAATCAGATTGATTATATTCTTTGCAGCCCAAGATGGAGAAGCTCTATACAGTCAACAAAAACAAGACCAGGAGCTGACTGTGGCTCAGATCATGAACTCCTTATTACCAAATTCAGACTCAAATTGAAGAAAGTAGGGAAAACCGCTAGACCATTCAGGTATGACCTAAATCAAATCCCTTATGATTATACAGTGGAAGTGAGAAATAGATTTAAGGGCCTAGATCTGATTAGATAGAGTGCCTGATGAACTATGGAATGAGGTTCGTGACATTGTACAGGAGACAGGGATCAAGACCATCCCCATGGAAAAGAAATGCAAAAAAGCAAAATGGCTGTCTGGGGAGGCCTTACAAATAGCTGTGAAAAGAAGAGAGGCGAAAAGCAAAGGAGAAAAGGAAAGATATAAGCATCTGAATGCAGAGTTCCAAAGAATAGCAAGGAGAGATAAAGAAAGGCCTTCTTCAGCAATCAATGCAAAGAAATAGAGGAAAACAACAGAATGGGAAAGACTAGAGATCTCTTCAAGAAAATTAGAGATACCAAGGGAACATTTCATCAAAGACGGGCTCGATAAAGGACAGAAATGGTCATGGACCTAACAGAAGCAGAAGATATTAAGAGAGTGGCAAGATATACAGAAGAACTGTACAAAAAAGATCTTCACGACCCAGATAATCATGATGGTGTGATCACTAATCTAGAGCCAGACATCCTGGAATGTGAAGTCAGGTGGGCCTTAGAAAGCATCACTACGAACAAAGCTAGTGGAGGTGATGGAATTCCAGTTGAGCTATTTCAAATCCTGAAAGATGATGCTGTGAAAGTGCTGCACTCAATATGCCAGCAAATTTGGAAAACTCAGCAGTGGCCACAGGACTGGAAAAGGTCAGTTTTCATTCCAATTCCAAAGAAAGGCAATGCCAAGAGAATGCTCAAACTACCGCACAATTGCACTCATCTCACATGCTAGTAAAGTAATGCTCAAAATTCTCCAAGCCAGGCTTCAGCAATACTGTGAACCGTGAACTTCCTGATGTTCAAGCTGGTTTTAGAAAAGGCAGAGGAACCAGAGATCAAATTGCCAACATCCGCTGGATCATGGAAAAAAGCAAGAGAGTTCCAGAAAAACATCTATTTCTGCTTTATTGACTATGCCAAAGCCTTTGACTGTGTGGATCACAATAAACTGTGGAAAATTCTGAAAGAGATGGGAATACCAGACCACCTGAACCTGCCTCTTGAGAAATCCTGTATGCAGGTCAGGAAGCAACAGTTAGAACTGGACATGGAACAACAGACTGGTTCCAAATAGGAAAAGGAGTACGTCAAGGCTGTATATTGTCACCCTGCTTATTTAACTTCTATGCCAGTAGTACATCATGAGAAACGCTGGACTGGAAGAAACACAAGCTGGAATCAAGATTGCTCGGGAGAAATATCAATAACCTCAGATATGCAGATGACACCACCCTTATGGCAGAAAGTGAAGAGGAACTAAAAGCCTCTTGATGAAAGTGAAAGAGGAGAGTGAAAAAGTTGGCTTAAAGCTCAACATTCAGAAAACGAAGATCATGGCATCCGGTCCCATCACTTCATGGGAAATAGATGGGGAAACAGTGGAAACAGTGTCAGACTTTATTTTTTTGGGGCTCCAAAATCACTGCAGATGGTGACTGCAGCCATGAAATTAAAAGACGCTTACTCCTTGGAAGAAAAGTTATGACCAACCTAGATAGCTATATTCAAAAGCAGAGACATTACTTTGCCAGACTAAGGTCCGTCTAGTCAAGGCTATGGTTTTTCCTGTGGTCATGTATGGATGTGAGAGTTGGACTGTGAAGAAGGCTGAGCGCCGAAGAATTGATGCTTTTGAACTGTGGTGTTGGAGAAGACTCTTGAGAGTCCCTTGGACTGCAAGGAGATCCAACCAGTCCATTCTGAAGGAGATCAGCCCTGGGATTTCTTTGGGAGGGAATGATGCTGAAAGCTGAAACTCCTAGTACTTTGGCCACCTCATGCTGAAGAGTTGACTCATTTGGAAAAGACTCTGATGCTGGGAGGGATTAGGGGCAGGAGGAGAAGGGGACGACCCAGGATGAGATGGCTGGATGGCATCACTGACTCGATGGACGTGAGTCTGAGTGAACTCCGGGAGTTGGTGATGGACAGGGAGGCCTGGCGTGCTGCGATTCATGGGATCGCAAAGAGTCGGACACGACTGAGCGCTGAAATGAAATGAACTGAACTGAGCTGATGTTAATCCCCTCCCAACATACTCCCCACCCCTTTCTACGCTTTTGGTAACATAAAGTTTTCTATGTCTGTGAGAAATCTGTTTCTGTTTTAAAATATAGATTTTTTTTATCATTGATTTTTTAGAATTTCTGGCATGTAAGTAGTATATAATATTTGGTCTTTTGTCTGACTGTACTTTCACTTAAAGTACTAATATGGTCGTAGGTCCAGCCATGTTGCGAAATGGGCAAATATTTCATTCATGTTATGTGGTGATTTAATAATTCTGATTCTTTTATAATATACATACGTTGTCCGTTAAATGTCATTGTCTGTTTGACGCGGGCATAGTTTGTTTTCCGACGTCTTGGCTGTTGTAAACAGTGCTCGCTTGCAATGAGAGATTTTTTTTAAATATAATTAATGTAATTTGTGGGCTGTCGCGGGGGTTTCGTTGCCAGCAGTGGCGTGCTCCTCCAGCTGTGGCCCGGAAGGGGCTAGTCTGCCGTGCATCGGCTTCTCATTGCGGTGACTCACGTCTTGTTTCAGAAAGCACAGGCTCTAGGACGGGCTGTCAGCAGTTGTGGGCCGCACGGGCTTTAGTTGCACATGGCAATGCGGAATCTTCCTGGAAGCAGGGAATTAGCTGGTGTCTCTTGCATTCGGCAGGCGGATTCTTATCACTCGAGGGCCCATTGAGCGGGAGAGCCTGCTGAGAATATTTTGATCTTGACTGATTTTTAATTGCTAAGCTAGTTAGCAGGTCTATTCAAGACTTATCCTCTGCATAATGTCTATTGAATAAATAGGTACTATCATGCTTTGCAGAGTCTCTCAGTTTGTCAGAATGTAAAAGAGATTCATAATATAGACACGATTACTGCGGGAACTTGAGTTTACATCATAGCGATGTTGAGCTCAGAACATGTTTTTATGTAGGATGACTTAGGAGGCAGTATCAGGGCAGGAGTTAGTACTCTACTAATCCTCTTAAACGCATTTTCTAGTACGAAAATAGAGTAAGTAATCCGTGCTTGATTTATATTGTATATCTATGTACTAATGTTTGGCCGTCGATCACACCTGCAGGAACACCAGTTTTGTGCATAAGATCTGATTAGTGTCGCCCACGGCGGATTGTAAGGTCACCGTAGCTATCGGCCTTTAGTCACAGAGAAATTTGGGACAAGGATGGCTACCTGCTGAGACCCCAGGAAGATTCCCAAATACAATCTTTCTGACTTATCGCAAAGAATGTGCTGTTCCTCTCTCATCTTGTTTCTGCACTTAGGTTGAATTGTCCAATAAGGCTAAAAGTTTAACTGATGTTTGTCTGACATCTTCTTCAGTAGATACACAACGTTTTGGTAGTATCAAGTGATTTGTCCCTCTGTATACTTTTCCAAGTAACTTTCTCCTTCTTGTTTCCATGAATAACTTTTCGCACCCTAATCTCGCTGTGTATTTAGATGCCCAACTTACCGTGGCACAACTGCTCGAATGCCCTTCTGCGCTAGCTGTTGGCGCTTAGAGCGTTAGTTCTCTTGTGTCTATGCTTCGTAAAGTTCAAGATAAAGCTTAGGCCACTGTTGATTCATTCGCACAGTCTCTAGCTTTTTTATTGAGATGAGAGTAGGGAACAACTGTGTCGCTCTAATACGAACAGCGACACGTGAGCTACCAGCCCCTAGACATCACTAACTCCACACGCACGCTATTTAGGAGATGACTCTCTCGACTGTGTGTTCGAGTGAGCGATGATTATACTACATTTCCTGTGCATGGTTTACGTTCTGGTTGCACTCCGATTCAGTATGTTATCTATATATGTAATTAAATTTGTATGTAAAAAATATGAGTTTATATAATCTCACTGACAGTCTAGCGATGGCGAGGCAATATCTTGAGTAGTGTCTTTACAATTTTTGTTCCATTATGATCTCTAACTCTCAATGTGCTACAGTGTATCACGAAGAGACGATTATTGCACTTATTAAGACGATACGTAGTCGGAGTTTCAGATATATTCAGATTCAGTTACGCTCACAAGAAGATTGTACGATGATTATGTTAATTCGCCACAGCAAATTCTTAAAGAATTGTAAGCTAATAGTGCACGATTCGTTTGCACCAACGATAGCTACGGTACCGTAAGACCATATGTATACACTTTAGGTGAAGAGTAAGTCAGACAAATGGTGACAAATAAATTAATTAGACGGCTCTACTGCAAATACATGGACAGGGAAATCTAAAGACCAGGCACACTCGAAATATAAGGGAGGAGCAACAATCGTATATTGTTGAATCATACATAGACACAACCAAGACACTCCCTAAGCACACAGAGTAAACACCCATCAAAGCTCGACGGGCATAACAGAGTTGCGGTGTATGAGTTTGAGTCCGAAAGTCTGGTAGAGAACAGGTGTTGGGGAGGATGTCGGAGGTGTGCAGGTGCGGATTAAACATGCTCGCCAGAAAGCATCTCATCCTCTGCTCGTCCCTTACGTCCCTCCTAGCCCCAAAATACCCTCCAGCATCACAGAGCCTGGTTTCCAAAATGAGATCTTGAAAGATTTTGTTCACCAACTATCGGATTGGCCACTTGCTTACAGTTCTGGGAGAGATTGGATCCTAGAGAATTGACTGGACGGTCTTCGATAACTCACCTAGCTCGAGCAAATACATTTTTCCATCCTACAAATAATATCACCCAGGGCGATCCTCCTCAGGATGGACTGCAGGTGATCTCCTTGCCGTCTAGAGTTGTCGTACTTATTTCGTAAAAATCTAACTCGTGTGGTGTGACACCTATCCATGGGGGTCAATCGCAGTGCCAGTCTAAGACGTTCTGTAGCTTTCCACTGGACACGGCAGCGATGGGGTTGATACCCTCGGTCCAGGAAACTAAATTCATTGCCATGGGCCCATGTGATGGCTACCCAAAAGATCAACACACACAAAGAACCAAGAAAGAACTCAAGATGTATGTAAGCTTAGTCATGAGTCCTGATTCCTTCATCACACCTGTTGTTGGGCCCATCAGTTGAAGGTTGGACGGACGACAGCAAAACGCACTGGGCAGTGTAAGCATTCGAACCTTCACGGGACTGATGAAGGGTGTCTCTGTAATGCGAACGCATCACCGTGGGATCCAGGCGACCGGAAGAAATGCGAGGCTGCTGTGAATAGTGGGTGGAGCGGCTTTGGAACGGTACAACGTGGTCAAAACCTCGCGTATCTGATCCTCCTCACAGCCTCCAGCCCTGGACGAATGTGGGTTGTTTGCAGAAGCGCTTGAAACCCTCTGCCGTAGAGAGGCACACCGCTCCTGGCCCAGGAGCTGTGTAGCTGAAGGGGGAGGTCAGGGGGGGGGGGGGGGGGGGGGGGAGGGGGGGGGGGGGGGGGGGGGGGGGGGGGGGGGGGGGTGGGGGGGGGGGGGGGGGGGGGGGGGGGGGGGGGGGGGGGGGGGGGGGGGGGGGGGGGGGGGGGGGGGCGGGGGGAGAAGAACGAGGAGCAGCGACTGTGCGGGACTGTTGATTGCTTTCCTGGGCTGAAAAAAGTGAACTGTCAGAGCAGCTGCGCTGGTGGGGGCTGGCCGCACTGGCAGCCCATGCTGACCCTACAGGGCGACGTGGTTGCTGCTTCACTGCCTTTGCACCTTTAGACCTCCATCTGCACACTTTCTCTCATGAGCCCAGGTGTGCGTTCTCTGGAACGCGCACACAGGAGAGGGAAATTCTTCAAGAAAAACGTCGCTTATCTAGCTTATGCTGGCAATGCACTGTGCTCGATCCCACCTCCCGGGGATCTGGAGTTAATAAGACCCTATCCACCGAAGGGAACAGAAGTCTCTCCATCATTCAAGTGGACAATGTATGAACAGGAATCTGTGGATGACTTGTCTCAAGAAGAGACCTTAAGTTATCTATGTTGCCGAGAGACTTTGAAGCTTGGAAGGTGGCCAGGAGCATCTCGGGTCCCAAACGATAACTAGCGAGTTTCTCCGACTTGGGAATAACAATAATTTAGTTCCTGAGTAATAATATTTAATATCCTCCATTTATGGAATTTAATATTGTTGAGTGTTTGTCTAAGTGCCTGAACCTTCGCGATGGGTTAGATTTGTATCCCCCACGCATGTGCCTTATGGGGTCCAATGCGCCACCCTTCGCGTACACCGTTCCGATTAGCAGTGGCGCCACGGACCCCACCCAAGTTCCTCAAGCTAATTCTTGAGTAACTCTTTCCTTCAGCTGCAATCAAGTATTGAGATGTTTTCCCGTCTATCCTGTCTGCTGGCTGTTAGTTGTTCAGGCCGCTCAAGTTGTGGTCTGACTCTTTGCAACCCCCATTGGAGCTGTCATCAGGCGAGGGCATTCCCCTGTCCATAACCGGGAAGTTTGCTCTAACTCATAGTCTATTGAGCCTGACTGGTCGCGAGTGCCAATATGCAATCCATCTCACGCCTTCACCTGGTCATTTTCTTCCAGCTTTCCCGAGACCTGACTTCAAATTTTCCCCAGTCCAGTCAAGGCGGTCTTTTCTGCACATGAGTTCTCAGTTCTTCACTATCCAGGGTGGCCAAAAGATGTGGAACTTCTACGACCTTCAGAGTCATGCATAGTCCGTTGCCACATTGAATATTCCATCGCGGTTGCGGAGCTCAGTTCTCTACTAGGACTGACTTGGTTCTATGTATCTCCTTTGGGGCGTGTCGCAAGGATACTCGTCAGAGTCTCTCCAGCACCTATATCGTCTTTGTGAAACGATTCAGCCCTTTTTATGAAAATTCCTGCCCTCCTTGAAAGTTCACTGCCCAGCATCAGAGTTCTGCTATTAGCTCTCTACCAAGATGTGAATTATGTTCCAAACTTCACACACATGTAGCACCGTGGAGCATCCAAAGGAGTCACTGCGTCTGTGACGATACAGCTGTCGAACAGAGCACGCCTTATAGCATCAGAACTATGAGCTCCCTCGTGCAAATGAGGCCCGCAAAGGACCCATGGAGCTCAACCACCGGGGAGTGCGGATTGGGATCTACGAACCTATACTAGTGTAGCAATGGGCGACTTTCGGCTCTGAATCATGGGTGCTTCACAATTTTCACCAGTTTGCTATGTGTGCATCCACACAGGGAGCAGATCTCTGAGGAGGAAACGTGGGTGCAAAGTAGTCACCTCTTAGGGAAGGACCTTGCACAGCGAACCACAGGCTAGCGAAACAAAGTATCACAAAATTCTCTAGTACAGGAAAGAAGCGATGATGATCTAAGGCCTCCCCCGGACACTGGGCGTGGTAGACAATGCGGCTTTTTGCTGGGCGGTCAAGCTTGACTACGTAGACCTTCTATGAAGTTATCTTTCGGACTCAGAGCTTGTATGAAGCTCTTCGTGAGGAGCAAGAAGCTAAGAGGTTCAGTGTCTGAGTGCTTTCGCGGTACCACATCCCAGCTTATGTGGCGCATGAAACCAAAAAGGTGTTCAGGTGGACTGAAACACTGCATTTGAGGTGTTGACAGTAGGAGTCGGGACCTTAGGTTCGTATGAAACCCCAAATATAGCATGTCTCTCCTCAATTCATTATAAGATCTGGCTGCGTCACAGTCCATCCCGGCCCCCAGGTTTGGTCATACTTATTCTTCCAAGGAGTAAGCATTCTTGTTATTTCATGCTCAGTCACCATCTGCAGTGATTTTTGGAGCCCAAAAAAATAAAGTCTGACCTCGGTTTCCACTCTCTCTCCCTCATCTATTTCCCATGAAGTTGGATGGGACGCTGGGCATACCATTATGCTTGTTTTACTGAATGTTGAGCCCCTCCAAAGCTTCGCCCTGTCCTGCACGTTAGCATGATATGTGCCGAGATTTCCAAAGTAAGACTCCACCTACGGTGATCGTGCTGAGCGAGATGCTTTCCGCCTCAGGGAGGCTGCTGACTAGCTTTGATTCGAGGAAAGTCTATGTGATGCTTCCTGTGAGGGTTGTCTATAGGGATCTCGTGCGTTCACTAAGAAGCGGTGGTCTCGTAGTCTGGCGCATATTTGAGTTGCTTTCGTTAATTGTGGTAATGACGCCCCAGAGAAGGGTAGAAACTGGTGTTATGATTTGTTATTCGCATTGGTTATGGTGGTTCAGTCACTAAAGTCCATGTTGTGACTCTTTGTGACCTCTGTGGATCTGTGCCCACACAGGCCTCCTCTCTGTCCATAGGATTCTCCCGCAGGCAAAAGTACCTCGGAGTGAGTTGGCTTGCTCCTTCTCCAGGTGGATCATTCCCAAGCAGGAATCAACCTGGTACTTTCTGGCACGGCAGGCAGATTCTTTACTATCTGAGCCACCACGGGAAGGCTCTTATCTGAAGTTAAAAGCCCCCGCGTGAGTGTGGTCCCAGTCTATTTAGCAGACTTTAGAGCCAATGTTCTTAACTCAGCTGTTTCTGGTCAAGGGGGCTTCCTTTGAGAATCTGAAGAAGGACCCTTATTCTCTCTTGAGAAATGGACACAATATTGTGACTAGACTCAGCGAGTTACTGGACCGTCTTCTGGGACCAGAGGAATTAGTCTGTAAACAGCCCTACCTCTAGACCTTCTCGGCTTTCTGTTACTTCCGCGCCAAGAGAGCTTGGCTATTTGCACAGTGCTTTGGTTGCTTTCTTATTGTACAGTCGACTAGTACGCCACGTGCCGGTGTTTTTTCTTGATGAAGTGAGATCGACTCACGATAAGTCTAGTCATTAGAAGAGGTACAATATAATTTTTGAACAGAGGAGGGGTTGACGAGGAGTATACAAGGGCCACTTAGAGCGTAACAGCACTCATCCGATTTTTCCTGCCTGCTGAGGCAGTTGGAAGAAACGAGACCTGAGTCTGATTTTTGTGGTTCCATGTTTCTCAGGAAAGAGCATATCAAAGACAGCTGTTGTCGCCTCTATGTTGCTACGTAGAACATATGCTGAATACAGGATTCTTTCCCTAATATCTTAGGGGTACAGCGAGTGTGTCGGGGAATATTTCAAACTCAATATCATCAATTATTACGGATAATTTTGTCCAATGAGGCATGACACTGAGAAATGGAATTTCTTGAGGTCGAATATCACCTAAGACAGCTCAATAGCGCTTTGAGTGTAGGATAGCAGATCAATTGCAGATAAAATGAGGCACAGTTTCGTTCTCTTTTTTATACACTTCGGAATGTCATTTCCATGTCTATTGCATGTTCTGTCAACACATGTGTCTCCGCTCGAGGATAGATAGTGGTCAGTTGTTGCACATCTCACGCTGAGTAGTCACCAAAATATATCGGCTTAGGCTTTCTAGATAAAAGCTCAAAAGTGTCAGAGTGCATACAACCTGTAATGTTCCACTACGAAGGATTAGTACTACACTATGGTGACATATGAGATCGAAATCACCGTGCTTCGTGCGAGATATTAGGTGATAGAAATTATCATAACTTGAGCAGGCACACTTGACCGTTTTACTCAAGGCCATTATAGAAGAAGATCATGGGCCACAATTGTGCGGAAACTTCAGATAGTTTGGATTTTGAGTATA